>NC_054535.1:68715217-69015217 GCF_017654505.1 Polyodon spathula
CATGATTTTTGCCCAGAAGGCTTCTAAAGAAAACTATTTAAAATTGGGATATGAAGATGTCTCAACCAAGCACACGGAGTGATGTATTTACACTAGTTGTGGCTGTTCGAGATAATAAAAACATTGTTGGTACAAGGAATGCACAAAAATAAATAATCTAATTATTTAGAGAGTTATTAAATAAACTGTAGACCCACACACACGTAATTAAAAAACATTCAGCAATAAAGCTTTAACCAGATAAAAGCACTTTGTCCAAGAGTATCCCAGGCCAAGGTGACCTTGAAGATCATTCGTTTTCTCAATTGTAAACTTATCTGAATCGCATAGATGAATAATTGAACTAAGTTCAGAAGGCATTTTGAAACAAAGGCAGCTAACCAGCCTTGTAACACATACAATAAATCACCTGAGTGCAATAAACCACCTGACTATAAACAACAATGGTCCTCCCAGCGAGTGTAAGACACTCTTCAGAGCTCTTTTTAAACATTATGCTTGCACATAAATGGAACATAATGAACGACAAGGTGGCATACAACAGCCAAGATCTGGTAGTTCATTGGAAATGAACCTTTTGCTATATTAATGAGCATTGTTGTTATTGGGATAGCAATATAATTGCATTGATGAAACAAACTTGTCTTGTTGTAATGCATTTATAAATATTATACCCTGTGAATACATTTCAATCATGACATTGCTACCCTTATAGCAGTCTTTAAATAGTACCAAATAACTCTGCAGCACCGTATGTAATTTGTAGTTCTGTGTATAAGGGTTTGTCCCAAGCTTAGTCCTTTATTAGAGTATACCAAATTCTTCTTGCAACCTAATATTATCCATAACATAACAGAATTTAAACAAACATAACAAACCATACTTCATTTCAGCCTAATTAAATTACCATGAGTAAGCATAGGTGTTGCCACAAATGTGCAACATTCTAACCCCTTGATCTGAAGCTGAGGCTGTTCATTTGAACATCTCCTTTTGTATGAATCAATTAAACACCGTTAATTGTAGCTGACACTGCCCTGCACGGTCGTTACTTTACGAGCGAATGTCATCGAAAACCAAACAAGGGAAACCTGGTAGCAATTAAACAGTCTTCATCGGAAAATTGTGCACTTTTTTATTATTTAGCTTATGCTACAAAAAATAATAAAATAACGATTTACACCTATTACAAAATATCAAGCATCTTACTAAAATGCATTAGACAACCGGTATTTGACCAGATCTGACTCACTTTTCTTTAAATAGCCTTCTGTTGGGAATCCAGCAGGAAATCATGTGTTCCTATGAAAAACTCTGCAGCTCATCAGCTCATCGGTTGTCTTAATATATAAAGAAAATACGTCAACACTTTAAAATAAGTGTCTGTAATTCCAATGTCACTAACACATGACTTCCTACTGATTTCAAATGCAATTCCTGTTGAAATAAAATGTCACAAGCATGAGTTCATGACATACTTTTCATCACTTCGTAACACTTCCCTTAATATACAAGAAATAATCATGAACAGACACTTATTTTAAAGTGTTACCGAAAATACAATAGCTACCGCAGTTTAGCATGTTTATGAAAGGTTCACTACATAGACTTATTTAACTCTAGAAATATGATATATCTGTTTTGCAGACTTTAAACCCCACTATTTTATGCTCCTTGAATTTCTGTGAAACCATCACCATGTACTTTTCCAGTCTCTGCTACACAACCCCGTGCAGTTCCACGCTCTGTGTAAGCAGTGCTGCTCGAGATGTTTATTTTCAGTCAAAAAGAGTACCGGTAAGTACGCAGGCAAGCACAGTTGACGTTCGCAAGAATTCGCTTTGTTTTATTTTGCAATACACACATAACTCACCGACAGCAGTAGTCTCTTTGCTGGATTCTACATGTTCCTTTTCCTCGTTCCCTCTCAGTTGGCTGATGAAACGGGGGCTGACAGTACGGGGTCCAGGTGAGTGTATGGTTGGATCCCGTCTGTGTGCGGATAAAAGAAAACTCCCCACTTCTAAGATATGGTTCTAATCAGATGTTGGCAACTTAGAATTGACCAGGAATGTGCTCTGATGTTACTGCTGCTGCCTGGGCTGGGTTACTCCCCCACATTGTGGAATTGTTGCTGTGTCAAGTATTAACTCTCTGTGCGCCAATAGTTATTAGCACGTCCCTCTTAGTAATTATACGAGGTCAATCAGTTGCTCCAGAATACAATGTTATTATTATTATTATTATTATTATTATTATTATTATTATTATTATTATTATTAGTCGTAGTAGTATTTGTTTTAGTTGTTGTCATAGTAGTATTGTTGTTGTTGTTGTTGTTTAATAAAATAAATACACAAATACTTGACTTTTTTTCAATAGCTGTGTCCAAATGAAACGTTATTGTAAAATGCATAATTATGACCAGTGGTAAGTCTGCATATTTAATACAGTCGATATAAACTTGCTAATGTAAAAGCATCTGGTCATATGCATATCCCTAACAGGAGAGCTTTGGTATGTCTGCTTCTGGAGGAAATGAATGGTTCACAGCCAAAGTCGTGTTTCATAAAAGTTTGCACATACAGGCTGTATTCCTATTGCATTCAGTACAGAGGAATGTAACAGATACGGCTTTGAAACAGATGGTAATAATTACTAAAGTCTTTCCAAGGGACTTCTTAAATGTTATGAATTCAACAAACAGAGGTGGAAAAAAAAAATGCTGAATGCAATGGTTTTCTAACAGTGCCCCAGTGTTCAAAATAAACCCAAAACTTGGGTCGAGTAAGAGTAGTCACTACCACATGGGTCAAAACAAACATTAAAAACAAAAACAGTTTGTACAAATGAGCTGTTTGGGGGTCAGGCAATGGGTATTTTCAGATTGTGTTTCTCTTCTAAGAAAAGTAGATTGGGGCTCATGTTTTGTGTCATGACCAAAATCCTGGAAAAGTCTGTTATGTTAACTTCTGCTGTAAGTGTTGCAGTGGGTGCTATAACATGGATTTGAGTGGAGGATGGAAGAACTTTACTGCACCTTGGTTTCTTTGAGTTTCCTTTGGTAATGCTTTTCCCAAATTACCACATCCTATGAAGATGGTCTCTTTGTGACACTTACTTTTTATAAATGATATACCAGGGATAGCTGAACCAAGATGACCTTTTTATTGTTCTATTTATTGCCAAGGCTTCTCCCCCCTGTGGTCACACAAGAAAACGTTAGCATTTTTAGTGAGCCTCCTGTGAAGGACTGGAACCACAGAGGGGGTGCTGTGTGAGTAGTTGGAATTGACATGACTCTCACACACACACTCTCTGTGAACCATACAGCATGCTAACAATACCAGAAAAAGAAGTAAAATACAATTGCATATTTCATTTGAAAACTGGCATTACATTAGTGTCAGTAGCATATTATCTGACAAGTAAATTAAAACATTAGTTGGGGTTCTTATATCATGTGGACAGTGAAAATGAGTTGGGAGCAAACAAAACTGTAACTCCAAAGACAAGACAAGCTGTCCAGACTGAAAAGCTTCACTCAGCATTTAATGAGTGAGCAGAACAGACAGAAAATAAACAGCTGTAACAAACAAAAACACAGGACACGGCACTCGTCGCCAAAACAAAAATACAAACAAAACAGACTTTACAGACAAACATGGTGAGCAAATACTTTAACTATTCTTATTATCTTTACCTCCGTCTCCAATCCCGTTCTCCACTCACCGAACACACAACCTCAAGTATGTGAAAACATGTTGCTTTTAGCAGCTGTACCGAGACATGACTGCTAATCAGTCATTCAATTGGAGTCGCGGTACAACTGCACATGAATTAATAAAGTGCAATTCCCCGTGCTCACATATTACATTTTACTTGCACGTGAAGTGCTGTGCAATCCTCGTGCCTAAATACAAATATACATTTTAAACACTTGTGTTACACAGACCTGTTTATATCCAGTATATCAATGACTATACACCAACATTAACACACAACACAAAATACACAGAGGGGCGGGCACTTTGTCACATATACCCCCCCTTGTGCAAAGCACACATGGCCTTAATGGCCACCTCCCCCCTTAAATTTCCAAAAGTCTCACTCAAAGTCTTGGGCCAAGAACAGGGACTTTAAGGGGTTGATGGGCGGCATTGCTGCCAGTAGCCAGGCTGCTACTAGCCATGCTGTCAGCAGACGTGCTGACAGTGGGGCGAATCTCTCCTCCCGCTGTACCACTGGCAGCAGAAATGCTGCCAATGTTGCGGCAGATGTGCTGACAGCTCCCAGATTGATTCCTTAAGCCGGGGCAAGTCCAGCAGTGGAAGAGCTTGGCAGGCATCCTTGGGCGAAGCGTGGCAGGCATCCTCAGACGAAGTGAGGCAGGCATCCTTGGACGAAGCGAGGCAGGCATCCTTGGGCAAAGCGAGGTAGGCATCCTTGGACGAAGCGAGACAGGAAGTCAGGACAAGCTGGTGTGCGGCTGTTGGCCCTCTTCTCAGCCACTGCAGCCAGACGGTTCTTCCCCGTGCTTCCCTCAGCAGCCTATGCAAGGGCTGCTGAGGAGCGCCAGCATCTAGTCCTGGTCCTTCTGGTGAAGGGAGAGGCAGCTCCTGCTCCTCTCCCCTGATGGTGATGGAGGCAGAGGCAGAGGCAGCTCCAGCTCCTCTCCTCGTGATGGTGGCGGAAGTGATACCAGCAGGCATTTATCCTCTGCTGGTGGGGGAAGTGATACCAGCAGTCATTCATCCTCTGTGGTGGGGGAAGTGATACCAGCAGGTATTCATCCTCTGCTGGTGGAAAGGGACCCAGCAGGCATTTACCCTCTGCTGGTGGACAGGGACCCAGCAGGCATTCACCCTCTGCTGGTGGACAGGGACCCAGCAGGCATTCACCCTCTGGTGGTGGACAGGGACCCAGCAGGCATTCACCCTCTGCTGGTGGACAGGGACCCAGTAGGCATTCACCCTCTGCTGGTGGAGGTGTTGGAGGCAGAGGCAGCTCCTGCTGCTCTGCTCCTGCCGGTGGAGGTGGCAGAGGCAGCTCCTGCTGTCCTACTCCTGCCGATGGAGGTAGTGGAGGCAGAGGCAGCTCCTGCTGCCCTGCTCCTGCCAATGGAGGTGGCGGAGGCGTGTAGTCTCCTGGTGGCGGAGGTGGGAGCGGCGTGTAGTCTCCTGGAGATGGAGGTGGGAGCTGTGTGTAATCTCCTGGAGGCGGAGGTGGGAGCGACGTGTAGTCTATACTTATTACAGGGGACTGGTGTGGCTCTCCCTCACTTGCAGGGGACTGGTGCGGCTCTCCCTCACTTGCAGGGGAAGGTGATGGAGGCAGAGGAAGCACCTGCTCCTCTCCTCCAGCTGGTGAAGGTAGGGGAAGTGATACCAGCAGGCACTCACCCTCTGCTGGTGGAGATGGGAACAGCTCCCTCTCAGGCTTTGGATCCCCACCGTCTGGGCGCTGGACTCTCGCTGCCCCCCCCCCCCACCTGGGCGCTGCAGACCCTACTACCTGGGCTGCTGTTCTATTTATAGCTGCTTCCAGGTAGCAGAGTCCAGCCCCCCAGCCTGATGGCATCTTCTGACATTTTTTTTTTTTTTGTTGTTTTTTTTTGTATTTTTTTTTTTTTTTTTTTTTTTAAACAAGAAATTGCGGTTCCTGCTCTGGTCTGCATCTTCCTATTACACATGCACACGCAAACAATCAAACATATTATATCCCAGTAAGCCTGCATAGAGTAACACAAAAATGAATGAATGAAAAATGGTCTAGTAAAAAAAAGGCATTGACTGAAAACTTATGGTCACCTGTTGGCGGCTGCATTAAATATATTGCCACATCCATACTATCAAATGTTTGGTTTCATGTATTGCTTTAACAAGAACTTCATTATCCTTCAGTGTGAATTGTTCCTTTAATATTGACTGCTGTGAGCCTTCATACTCCTCAGAAATTCTGAATTGAACTTGTGAATATGAATGTGGCATTTATCTGTAAGGCCATCCCATAAAAAAGGTCTTGTGAATGAAACTTAAAAAAGGGATGTCATATACAGTGATTAATAAAGAATGCTAGCTTATTCTGTAACACCTCTAACAGGTTTTGTTTTTAGGTCATTTTATAATACTGTTCACTAGCAAACATTACATCTATATACGAATATTGAAATCTTTTTTTCTTTTTGTTTCCTTTAAGAAAAAAAAAAATAACCACATACGTTATTGTCAGGTATATTGAAGGTAGGGCTGCTGTTCAAACAAGTGAATGAAAACAAGTTGTTAATAGTGTTGCATGTACATCGCCATAGTTATTGGACTCCACATTAATCTAAATAAAGTGTGTCCTCAGCAAGGCAGCAATAAACAGACTGCTGCACTGTTTACAGACATGTCTGGAATGCCCTAAATTATTGTCCAGGCTTTCAATTAAATTTTTTATTGCTACTGCAGCTGTAATATTTAGACCAGACAAAACTGCCCATGCCTTTTCCCTTTTGTTTAATTAAAGCTTCAGTCTAGAACAAAGCTGGTCTCATTGTTACCTATAGTGCTGGGATATATATGTTTTGTATCTATGTATGACAGAAACCTATGTTCGTTTTGTGCAACTTTTATTTATGACTAAAATAACTTAAAATAGAGCTTACTCTTTGCAGGCAGTAATACATAGCAAAAAATACACAAGAACAGCACCTAAAATGAAAGTGTCTGATTGACTGTCTAATTCTTTCAAAATCTATAGTCCTGAATAGTTAATGCCATACTTCACTGAACTGGTCTGTCATTAACATGCTGCTTTACTTGACCCTCTGTGCATCTTCAAACATACAGTCCGCTATGTACCACCAGTTCGGTAATCCTACAAGATGAGGTCTTATGGTTATTTCAGCATTTTCCAGGGCATCTTGCATCCCTTTGACAGCACATATTCAAACCAGTAGTGCATTAGATTCTGTAAACACATCACTTGCTGTGCGTTTTTACTTGTTTTTACTCTTTGTGATTTTTATTGGACTTTATTACTTGGTTATGATTTTTCATGACATGCACACACACACGCACACACACACACACACACACACACACACACACACACACACACACACACACACACTGTTGAAGCAAATACTCCAAGAAAGTCACAATTTTACCCAAAGCCTTTAGCTTAATCTTAACCTTACAGTAACTATCACATTGCAAAATTGCAATTCATGTCTCTAGTGGGCCAATTTAAATAATATTCCCTATACAACAGAACCAATTCAGTGTGGCCACCCCGGAGCATTTTGTACTGGACAAATCGATAACTACACACACACACACACACACACACACTCACACACACATGCACGCACACATTTACATTTCTATAGTTGTGGGAACTTCTCATTGACTCTCACTATATTTTTATTTACTATTTCTAACTCCAGTCAGACAAAACGTATCTAATATGCAGGTCTTAGTTATAGTGGTTGTATACTGATTTTGAATTTTGTAGAATATTTCTTCTTTCATGAGTCGTCTGGATATTGTCACATAAGCTGGAATACTTCTATGAGGATTTGGTTCATAACTGTTATTACAATGCCTGCAGCTGTAGCTCATTTCAGACAGCTTGCATATTTCCCTAACTGTCTCCCTACAAGATTAATTTGTATACATACTGTACAGTTTTAATGTGAGCCAAATTTGCCAACAGAATATACTCAAAAAGATATGATACAGTTTCCTAAGTGATAATATCACACACTGTCAGCACACCACAGGAAGCACCGGGATTGTGGGACAGGAAGATATCTTCATCCATGATTCTCCACTGATAAGCAAATCTGTATATCCTTCCTACAACCCCAATGAAATAGAAATGAACATAAATAAAGCAATGAATGTAAGCACTGGTAATGAAAAAAAAATCTGTTTTAGTAACAGCTTATGATGAGAGACCATTTGCTTAAAATAAACAAGCTGGTTAAGCCTGGCAATAAATAAGCATGTGAATGTGATACAGCTAATTTATTTGACTGAGTCACACAATGTGAAGTGACCAAAATAAACCTGCTTAAACAGACGATTGTCTAGAGGTTTATGGCTAAGCAGAGCAGGGGTTTGCTTTACTCACACTGATAACAGCTAGGCAAGGTGGTCGCATCCATTACATTTTAAGGGTGCACTGTGTGATATTTCTGGAACATTAAACAGAAACTAAAATCCTAATCAACATAGCTGCTGAAAGATGTCAAGAGGTTTTGCAAAGACTCTCGTTGCCATCAGCTAGAAAGTTGATCAGTAGGATAATCATCTGAAGCGTACTGGCAGATCAATGATGAGACCTGGAAATCAAGGCATCAGTCAATCAGTCATCACGTCTATAAATATGGTCCAGGATGTTGAGCGTATTTTGGATGCAACATGTGGGTGCCTATCATCCTACCACATAATCTTATCACAGTTGGTGGCAGGGATTTATTGCAACCTTGTGCGGTCCATACTGCAATGTCTGCTGGATGTGCTTGAAGCAAAGGAGGGCCACATGCATGGTATTAAAACCAGGGTGTTGATATGTTTGCAAAGGCCAGATGTGGTGGGAAAAAATATAATTTCAACAGGCCAATAAAGACATTGCTGTGATTTACACATTCTGCTTTTGTTAAATTGGGCTATTGTAAAAGGGAATGTTTGTTTTAATTATAGTTCCATTACTAATAAGGTAATAACAAACCTGCCTGGAAGAAAAATAAAATTACGATAGAAAAAAACAGAAAAAGAAAATATTTTCTACTTAATTACAGTATATTGGGGTTTTATCTGAAGGGGGGGGGGGGGGGGTGACTCAGAAAAAAAAAAAAAACAACAACAAAAAAAAAACATATCATTTGGTAAGAAAAAATTATATTGAGCATAGAATATATATATATAATAACCTTTAAACGTGTATCTTTTTCAAGGGCATGCACCATTTATTTGCACCAGATTTACATTCCTTAAAGGATTTTGTTTATATAACATTTTAATGGTTCTCTGTATCCCAGGCCAGTGGCATATATTAAAATAAAACACATAACATTTTGCGTGAGCAATCCTTAGTTATAGCTGCAATTTATTTATGCTTTGTCTAAGCCTACTTCATAATATTTACAAAACCTTGGCCCTGAAAATGAAGTACAGTGCAATATTTACTGAGACATAAGCATCTGTGACATTAAACCTTGGGCATTGTTATCTTTGCTAGTTAATAAAATAAAGAGCACTTGTAATACATACATTGTATATAATGACAATAGGCTTTTACCATTAATGCAGTTAAAATAGTCTCTTTAAAATAACTGTAGTTAACAAAACAATTCGATAAATGTTCTTCCCATGAACATATATTCATTATATACTGTAGGTCTCAAATGTGCATTTCTGAAAGAAACACATGCATTACCAAACATGTGCTATATTTTTACTTTAAAACCTGAAATGCAGTACTACAGTCAGTTAAAGAAAGTTTGCAAGCCATGCTTTTAAATTGTCTTTCACTTCCTGGGTCATTTCATCTGGAGGGTGAAGTAGTCTCTACCCTTTCACTGGCTTCTATCCTAAGCTGGGCTATCATAGGCTGCGGAAGTGGGGGGAGGGGGCATAGATTTTATCCAATCAGTTGCTTACCCTTGATTTGGCTTTTGTTTGTACCCTTTTGTCAACATGGATGGTGTTTAGATTACATGACTGTGACAAAGTGCCCGCCCCTGTGTGTATTTTGTTTTGTGTGTTAACATTGGTGTATAGTCATTGGTACACGGGATGTAAACGGGTCTGGGTAACACGAGTGTTTAAAATGTATATTTGCATTTAGGCATGAGGATTGCACAGCACTTCACGTGCAAGTAAAATGTATGTGAGCATGGGGCATTGCACTATATTAATTCACGTGCAGTTGTTTTTGTATTGTTACAACCGTTTATTTTCTGTCTGTCTGTTTATTTATTAAATGCTGAGCGCAAGCAAGCGCTCAGCTCCACCAAACTCCATCCCTCTGTTGCTTATTTTCTGGCTCTGGTCTGACATCACCCACAGGCCATCTTTGTGACACGTGGTGTCAGAACAGGGATTACCAGCGCCCCCTAGACTCAGATCAGAGTAGGAACCGCAAAAATTCATTTAAAAAAAAAAAAAAAAAAACGGAAGGCTGGAGCTGAAGAGATGGCTGCCAGGATTTGGAGGACGTCTTCAGTGGTCTAGAGGACCAAGGCTAGTGCCTTGCCTATGGGGAGTTTGGGCACCCGGTGGTGCGCTGACACTACCAAGAGGGAGAGGAGGAACTGACCCAGGAGAGCAGGGGGAGGAGGAGGCAGAGAAGGGGAAAGGGGAAGAAGAAGGAAGAGCGTCCACCGCCCAAGTCTCCACCAGCAGAGGAAGAATGCCTGCTAGTTTTGCCTCCAGAGCCAGAGGGAGAGGAGCCGTCTCCAGTGCCAGAGGGAGAGGAGCCATTGCTGCCGTCTCCAGTGCCAGAGGGAGATGCCCCACCGCTGTCTCCAGACCAGGACGAAGTGCCGCACCAGTCCCCTGCAAGTGAGGGAGAGCCGCACCAGTCCCCTGTAACAAGGGTAGACTACACGCCTTCGCCACCTCCATCAGCAGGAGCAGGGCAGCAGGAGCTGCCTCGAACTCTGCCACCTTCACCGGCAGGAGACTACACACCTCTCCCACCTCAACCGGCAGGAGGAGCAGAGCAGCAGGAGCTGCCTCTGCCTCCGCCACATCCACCAGAAGGAGCAGAGCAGCAGGAGCATCTAGAAATCCATCATGCATCTATAAGTTGTTTTGTAACCCTTTCTAGACTGATGAGCATCAATAACTGTTTTTCTGAGGTCCTCAGAGATTTCTTTTGATCATGGCATGACGTGTTTCCACACACCTGTATGGTGAAGACCAAACTCACAAAGTTTCTGGTCTTTATATAAGGTGGGGCCTCCCAAACTCACCCCTGAAATTTACCTAATTATTTAAACACCTGATTCTAATTAGCCTCTTAATTAAGCTGATAAAACCAGGGGTTCATTTACTTTTCCACATACCCTGAATCTTAATTACTCATTGTTTGTCTAATTCATACATCATTTTGTTCAAAAGACATGGAATTGGGTAATATAAACCCTGTTGGATATTTAAGAAAGGTTTTGATTCAAGAAGACTATCAGGGTAAAACTATGGAATTTCCGTAATTATCATTGGGGTTCACAAACTTTTTCTTGGCACTGTGTTATATTGGACTACTAAACTTTGCATTGAATATTAAAACAACTGCTGGAACTATACAATGACTGTGATGTTACACTGTGGCAAAGTGGCTTGCAGTGCACAGGTGTAGAGGTGATGCAGTGCTCAAATAACGACAGCAAACAGTGTTCAAGGTCCAGACAGTTTTTTTAATTTGTTTTCACGGTTTGGGACTGTTAAATAATAATGCTAGAAACTAAACAGCACTATGTAATTGCACAGCCAAACAATACAGGGTTTCAGTCCTGAAATAACACACAAAGGCAATGTCCAGGCACAGCTCTGCATCCTTTCACAGTGCCCCATTGCTGGTGGTGAATACACAATTAAGTGTGACTGGCGCAGTGTTTGTAATCCGAATTGGATGCTGGCATAACAGCGACAGCTCCCGGTTTGCTTATCCATCTAATAATTACAAATAAACAGTTAATAACAAACACAAATACAAAACAGTTCAGTTTCGCTCGTCCTTTACAGGTCATTCCATAACCATAACAAAGGAACAGATCACTCGGCCACACAGCCTGATATACCTTCAGTCACGCCCCCTTTGGTAGCGAGTGCAAATACTTCTCCAATCCAAGACTGACACATCACCTAATACAGTAAGGTGCTGACTTCTAGTATTGTGGCTTTGCACCTTTTTTGGATGGCTGACTTCCGACTGATCCTGGAATGAACTGTCAAACCATCCAGTCCAGGGCACACTGTTCCTGTTTTATCGTGCTCTCATAGGTCGGAAGGGAGATTGTTGACGCGGATTCATTCGCTCTCTGTCACATACACTTTAAAATATGAGTTCTTTAAAAATAAAACTGATTCTATTGTATAACTTGCTTTAGTGCTATAACGTCAAGGTTTTGGCCTTGCTTTTATTTGATAGTTTTGTAGGTTGTTGTGACAGAGATTGAATGACGCTTGGTGTTAGATCTCCTTCCCGACCGGTGAGGCCACTAGAAAGAAGGAACAGAGTAAACTTAAACAAATGGCAAGACAATTTATTCCGAGTGTATAATTTATACACTCATGGGCGAGGGTATAAATAGGGGGGCTTGGCTTTGTGATCTCTTCCTTTGCATATGGTTAAGCCAAATAACCAAGAAGGAGCCCGTCTTGTTTATACGAAAAACCGTGTGTGTTCTGCTTGTCTGTGTATTAACACTGTTTGTCTTGTGTGTCGTTTCTCACCAAGAATACTGAGCACGATCCGTATCTGCAGCCGCAGGCCAGTGTAAAACCCGGATATCCCCACTCACCGTTTCCACTACAGGAACTGTCTTTTGCACCACAAGCACTAAAATCACGCACTGTCGGAATTGTGTTTGTGTTTTGTGTTTTGTGTTTTGTGTAGGTGAAAGGACTGGACTTTGGGTTACGGGTCAAACCCGTGGGATTATAATCAGAAGTGATACATGCCGCTGTACCACATCCAACATTATTATTATTTGCAGGTTTGCTATAAGGCTCTGGACATTGAATTAATTAATAAACACCCTTGCACCTGTATATCATCGTCTGTGTCATTTATCCACTCTGTACTGCACTCACCTGCACGTATTCACCACTTTGCCACAGTTGTGTATAATGGCTGCCCTGACTTTAATTTTTAAATGAAAACTCCTTGAATAAGTTACTTGTTTGATATATTGTGGTCCATTGTGTGTGATTATAGCATACCTTATTCTCTATCCTTCTTCCAAATGTAAAGAACCTACATGCTGCTGTGGGCACACAGTTGGTAAAATAATATAAATATTTTTGGGTGAAATCCAAAATAAAGTAATTGGACAACTTCTTGTGCAGATGCCCCCTCCATGAAGAGGCACTTGATATACTTTCTCTAAAAATGTCCTGCCTTTGACTTTCCAAAAGGCAACTAAAGGTAATTACAAAAGAGGTCCAGTTGAAAAGGGTGAAGGAATACATTACATCCTCCGCATTCTTTTGAACTTATACAATGAGTATCTTGCAAACCAAAAACGGCCTTACAGTATTAGTTGAATTCTTGAGTTTTACCCAATCTTTATGTCCCCTGCTAGGCAAAGGCAAATGTCACAACTCAGAATTTAACACAGTATGTGTTCACAATCAGTGGAGAAATTATGGCAAAACAACTTCTCCATTTTGGGCAAATGCGCTTGCTCAATAGTCCTTGATGAACTATTCATCCAAAGTTAGAAAGTACATTCTGGATCAAGGACCAGCAGGGAGTTCCTGTATACCCCACCCAACATTTAGCAGTAGTTTTCCAAAGCACAAAACTTGTGATTATTACCAACCTGACTTTAATTTCAATTGACAACCTCTGTATTTCATGAGCTACAGACTGCTACTCATTTATATTTGGGTGATGAGTCAACCAGTTTTCAGCCAGGGATTTAATAGCAACACAGCTGATTGAAACCCCAATAAAAAGGAACCCACATCAGAGGATATCAAAACCAGCCCACCATGTTAATTTTCAGTATAAAAAGGACACATTCGAATATACCACATGCATGAGGAGATCATTTACTTATTTTGAACACAACTGAGGGCGTAGCTTCTTGAAAATTGATGTTTTAACCTCTTTGGCCTTTTTTCAAACCTTACAAAAATGCTTATATACTGAACAATGTTATGCCTTATGGTACCAAAACAGACCAAGTTCACTAAAGAACATAAACAGGTCACTGTAGCATCTGTTTGGTTGACAAGAGCATGAAACCTCCATATGGACAACAGCAGGGCCCAAACCAGAGCAATATGCATCATCCCATTCTTGCTCATTTAGAACCAGCTGTGAGCTCCCTCTACTATAAACACTGGTCGCTGCAAAGGCAGCTCTGATGTTCCAGCATTTGGCCAGAACTGCACCACAGCGACTTGCAGTGAAAACCTTTGCTGCTAACCGTGACCAGGCTTTACGATATCCCCATCCTCCAACTCAGCACTCTCCTGTCCATCAGTGTCACATTTTTCCAACATAAGCTATCATCCAGTGCTTTATCCCATGGTGCAGAAAGTCTAACAATGAGAGCTGACAGCCTTTCTATAGCTTAAGGTACTGTCTGGATGCTGTGTTAGAATACAATATACTTAGGAAGTCAGGCCTCTTGGTGTTCGTTGGCACATATATAAAGAAAAGGGGTGTTTAGAAAATGTAACAAGGCTTGTAGGACACAGAACAGTCCTCATAGTCGAACTTAATCTGTCTCTCACTTAAACTATGCAACAATCCCACACTAATAATAGCTATAAAAAGCATGGGGCACTGGCTGGTAATAGAATATTTTTCAGTCAGTTCATCAATAAGAAGGGGATCCTGCAGCTGTGTGCAGAATTGTTTGCATTTTCAGCATCTTTTCTCCATCAGCACTTTCAAAAGACTACAGTAGGTCAACATCCTCTGCAGATCATTTTATATTGTTGTTGTTGTTGTTGTTGTTTCCAGTGGCTAGCTCCAGATTCAAGTGCTGTTTGCATTGCTCTTCACTGTTACCTCACCCCATGGTTAACAACCACCCAAGATATGTACAGGAGGTTATTTATATCATGCCTTGCTCATCTGCAATACTTCGAAAGTAACAAATCCAGCAATGAGAAAGGGCATCCAGACTGCATGTATCCTGATTTCTAAGTAGCAATTTTCTGATCTCAGAACATTTTTGTTTTGTCAAAATACAATTAAAAATAATTTGGAGTGACATTTAGAAATTACTTTTTAACCCAATAACCTTCAACAACCATCACATGGCTCCTCCAAAGTTGTCATCTGTTGAGGCCTATGAGCCAAGAGCCTTAATAATCTCAGTAAGCACACATGTTACAATTATATATATATATATATATATATATATATATATATATATATATATATATATATATATATATATATATATATATATATTGTTTTTCCTAATTTGGGGTAATGAAGATATACACAGAAAATCACAACTGTATAGTCACATTCTCAACCTTATATGAAGATTAAAATGATGCAGTTACCAAGAAAGAACATCACCAAGAAAGAACATTCCCGAAGTTGGTATAATTCAAACTTAGAAATTGTCAGAACCACAGAACTCAATACAAAAATTAATAGAACTGCACTGCTACTAGACACAAAACAGTTTCACATAAGATGAAGCAGAACCCATGCTTTCAGAGTTGAAAGCCATACAATGTTTATTATTACATTTCAAACATGTTTTCTTTTCTGCTTCATGTCCAGATTAATGTTTTTTTCAGTGTGTTAAAGTAAAATTCAGCTTAAAATTTAGGGAGAAGCTATTCTGCAAATCACATTGCTGAACTGAAAATAAGGTAACCCCTTTTGAAGCTTTAATGTCTGTTTTAAGAAGAAACTAAACAGGATGTGCTTGTGGTCATTCATGAACTAACAATTCACGCCAGAGCTGCTAGCAGCTGAATGTTCCCCTCCTGGAGCTGTGGGTCAGAACCAGCATATGCAGACCAGCTGGGGGTGATCCGCTCTCACCCTCTATTAATGTAGATTTAGCAAAAACAATCAAAACTGCCAAGCTAGAGGAAGGCCACATCATTTACATCCAAACTGTAGCCTGGTGAACGCCCTGATAACTTGGCTAAAGGGGAACATGTTTCCTGTCTGGAAACTAAGATGAACTGAATAATTATAAAACAAAAATCAACAACAAGTCTTGGGTCTGATAGACATGAAAGGGCTTGTGGAATGCAAAAATATATTTGTTAGTACTGAGATATATAACTCTATAGCAGGGGTCTAACCCTGGCACTGGAGAGCCCCTATCCAGCAGGTTTTATAGGTGTCTTTACATCATCAGTGGCTAAAGATCTGGAACACCTGTTAATCTTGACTAATTAAGCCAATATTTGGTTCAATTAAGTAACTGAGAGATTGGTTAAAAGGAAAACCAGCAACCAAAGTAGCTCTCCAGGATCAGGGATGGAGACCCCTGCTCTATAACATGAAAAAAAAAAATCTTCATCCATGCCCTGACGACTATGTATTAGTGGCATCATTAGGACTCAGATGCCTATTGTAGACCCAAGTAAAAAGATGTGTAAACCAAACTAGATAGTGTATTAATAGATAAAATGGAACTGGGAAGGTTTAAACTATTAACAGAGAGAAACTAGTTACATATATAAATCTGTGACCATCTTGGATAGGGCACAAATAACACTATGTAACACAATTTTTGTTCCTGGGTAGTAAGTGTTATTTCCTAATTGCTTATGCCTCAGAAGTATAGAAAATGGCTATTATTCCCCACAAACTTTGCTTTTGTGACCTGGACAGGTACATTTCAAAATATCACTATTTCCAATGAGAAAACGCGCGCTTTTGTGTCTTTTCGTTCACATAAAGTCAGAAAAAAACAACATATGAATCCAAATTAACATGTATTTATACTAAAGTAATACAAAAATGACTACAAAAGATTTAGAAGTGAAAAAAAACGGTGTCATTAATAGTTTCATGTATATTTATCATCAGAGCTGGTGTTAGTGAACTACTTAAAAAGTAAGTAGCAGGGTTTTTTTAAACTGTTTCAAGGCTCTTTTCAAAATGTCCACTCTAATGCACTGTGGTTTGAAATCTGTTCTCTAAATCACTGCAGGAAGAATAAATAAACATAATGACAAGTCCTCAGGCTTTTATGTTCCATACCACATGGCTCGGTATTGCTGTGTTGCCTGTTTGACAAAGTGGGCAATAATCCTTGCACTGCACTAGAACAGACATTTTGAAAAAAACTTTCAAACAGACTTTAAAGTTATAAGAGTAAAACGCTGTCAGGATGTTAACAGAAAAATGAAAAGAAAAATTACAGATACTCTATTTAAACAGTTGTAGCAACATGTGGGGACATATAACGTTGTATTTTTTTTAGAACCCTGCAACTTAGTCTTTAAGTACATGTTACTGTAAAGTTGGGGGTAATTCACTACTGTAATAATATTACTTTTGTCAATAATGAGGTAATATAACATGTTTGATTTTTAACGGGAGTAATAATATTACAGATAATTTCCGCAAAAAATAAACATTTGCCTCGTTACCTCTTTCCTTTTTTAAAGCCAAAGTAAATTTCAGTTTCTAAACTCTAATCAAATAAAATATCTAATGATGTGTCAAATGTGATTTTCCTTTCAGTAACTGCCAAGACCAAAGTCAAGAAGCAGCTCACTTAATGGCTTTCATACAAGAGTTTTGCAGACTGTGCAATCAGGTTTGTAACATCCAGCTTGAGAGGAAGTACATTTCATTACTGATGACGCATGTGGTGATACGAGATGTGATATTAGTGAAATCCTGCATGTAAGTGCAGCAACACAAATAAAATGTCAATTTAGTTGGTTAAGCTAATTGCCTGGAGTTCTGGTCTCCTTTCTCAGGTACAATGGTCTGCCTACAAGCATACAACATACCACAAGGGTAACAGGCTTGCATAGAGAGTTTAATAAAGGCATAACAGAGATAGGCTCTTGCCAAAATCGCATATTGTGTTTATGTTAATTAGCTTGCACATAAAATTTAAAACATACTTTAAACAGAGGGACTAGTTACACGCAAAGGTACTGTCAAGTTATTTGTTTTGGTGATTAAGTAAAATGAACTAATCACAGGCCATGCATGAAAATAGTAAACAACATGGCAGCACCCATTCATGTTTCACTATAGCAGTCTTTTCATTTGTGCATTTCAAATTGTTTCTGTGACTGATGAGAGCGTAAAGCCTCTAAACAGGGGTTCCCAACTTCAGCTGTACACTAAATTACTTAATTGGACAAATTAAGCACTTATTAGAAGCTAGAAAAAAACCAGGAGTGACAGCGGCCTTCCAGGACCAGAGTTGGGAACCCCTGCACTAAAAGGTAATGCAGGATTTCATCGGCAGATTCACTAAAAAAACCATGATCGAAAGTGCTCGAATTTGTAAAGCTAAGGATCAAGACTGTAACTTGTGTTCACCCGTCTACAGAACCCTTTATGAAAAAGGTGATGTGAACATTTCTCAAGGTAACCTCTTCCAGAACAAATGCATTTTCTGTGGGAAGTCGAAATGGAAGACTGGCAGAAGTGGTAAAAACAAATATAGTAAAACTACACTGCTGTCAAACCAGTAACAAGCTGCCAAATTTTGAGATTGCACAGGATAAATCTGCAGCGGAAATACACTAAAGAAAATTTGTGGATTGGACATAATTGCAGCAGAGCTTCGGTACCACAAGTCCTGCTATGATAACTACACAAAGTAAGTAAAGCGTTTTGTCGTATAGATCAGTATCTCTGCTTGTACTGACAGATACATCAATAAGGACAGTATCTATGAAGTTTAAAAAAAAAAAAAAAACTAATTGCTTCAATGTTCTTTGATATCCTTTGTTTATGCATTCACAGCTTATTTGGTATGGAAAACTAACTAAAAAGTATCTTGATCAACAACAAATGCTTTGATAATAAATCCCATTATCTTATTGGTTTAAAATAATGTGTGTATTATGGAAGTGTTGAACATTGAGTAAATATCATTCTGATTATTTAAGGTTCAAAATTGGTTTAAAATTGATGGCCAACCTCTAATTAAATTACCTCCCAACCCAGTACAATATAGTACAGAAGAATAAAAAAATGAAGAAATGGTTGGATGTTCATACATTACCTCAGCTCATGACTAAATTAAAACACATAAATCCTTGTTGCTGCTATAAAAGATTCACACAAGGCAGAGCAATCTTGGCAACAGACAGCCAGGAATTTAGGGAATGTTTTCAGTTCTGTAGAAAGGCTTCAAGCTTTAAAAGACCACAGTCTTCTTTGAATTGCATTTTTCCATGTATTAGGTATTATTTGTTCTGTTTCCCCGAACTGTGTAAAGTTGTAGGAAGTCTTGTAATGCAGATTTTCTGGAGTGTGAATACAAAAATGAATTATTAAGTTTAATATTATACTGTAAGCAAACTTTTTTTGTTCAGATTGGTTGAATGAAATAATGTTGCCTCCAGTTATATACTACATTTATGTTCTACTTTATTGTAATATCATTTTTTTTCAACTTTTTATGTTTGAGGTTCTCCTATTTCAGCTCAGGATTTGACATCAGACTGCCAGATTGTCAATTTCCTAAGTTGGTGCACTGGTATAACAGATGAAACGATGATATGTGGGAGTGTTCAGGTACAAGAAAAGAATATGCTTTCTATTTCACAGGACATTCTCGTTACTTCCTCTAAAGTTAAATAGAACCCTGTGACAGAAATACAATGATTCTTGGTTGTAAATCTCCCTCCCGACCTGTGAGGGCGCTAAGCAGCGAGAACAGAGTTCTTTGGATGGGCTGGTCCGACAATTCTGTCCCAGAGTTCAAAGGAAGTCGGTCAGCCAGTAAGGGGGTGAGAGTCCGTTGCAATAATGCATTGAACCGGAAAGGAAAAGACGTGGCAGCCGCACATTGGAGAGAGGATTGCTCTCGATTATCAAGGGGTCATGTGTGACAGTATAAAATGGGACGGAGAATCGTAATCTGTTCCTTCGTATTTGGTTTATCATTAAAAATTGAGGACTGTGAGAGACCCCATTAAAACAGAGAAAGCAGTATCGCGAGTGTTTTTTGTTTGCTTGTCTGTTACACCACACTAGATGGCTAACACGATTCCCGCGCTGTCGCCGAGGGCCAGCACTAAAGCCAGAAACAGCACTGCAAGGTTCTAGTCTTAAATGGTTAATGTGCAATAATTTGTATAACCAATATAGGTAAAGAATGATTTTGAGTACCTGGACACAAAAAAAAAAAAAAAAAGCTTATTTAAAAAGTACAATCTCTAGGCCCTTTTTGAGATTTGGGCAACTGCCTAAGATACATAACAGCTTCTTCGTCAGTAATCTAAGCTCCTTTTGAGGCGAAACAACAACGACTATTTAGATTTACAAATATTATAAACAAAATGTTTAAAATAGTTTGACTGCAAGTATGCTTTGAAGAACTCAAATTGCATGCAAATGAAAAATACTGCAGTTCAATTGATCAAAAAAAGTACATGTGTGTATCTATTACGTTAAGTGATTCTTCGACTAAGCAATGGGCTACAGTTGTAATTTTAGTTTTGTAAGTCATTCCACAGCATCCGAGGTAGCTGTGTGGAGTCTGCTTGTTCCGCCAGAATACGTGTGTATTGGGCAATCATCAGTGATGAGCCTGATGGTTTGCACCTCACTGCATTCGCAACTTGGTGAGTCTTTGATCTTCTATTCATGGAAGAAATATTCGCACCTCCCATGTGGTGTTCAGGTGCAGTTGATAGCAGTCCACTGTCATTGGGCTAAGGAGAAACCAGATTGTTCCTTCGTAGGATTTTCATTAAGGTCCTTGTTTGGGACAACACTGTTTTCCCACATCTCACGCCGACAGAAGAGTCGAGGCATGTCCAGAATGGCGGTCTCAACTTCAAACAGATGGCAAGGATTTGATGTCGGTGTGTAAAGGGAGATCTGGATTTTCTTATATTCCCTAAACTTTGCAGCATCCCATCAGATGTTCGATGGAGGGGTGTTCATGAGCAATGGCATGCACTGCAGCAGTCTAGATTTTAGGGAGCCGCTTCCCACACTCTGTGCAATGTTGATTTGGGGATCAATGAACCCAGTGTGAGAGCTGTTGCACCAAACAGACGCAGTACTCTGCCATAGAATGGACCAGGGCCTGCATTGATGTCCGAAGGGTCCCAGCATCACATCCCCAGGAAGTCCCTGTCACCTTTTGGACGATGTTGATCCTGGATTTCATCTTCTTGTTGGTGGCTTCGAGGTGATGGCGACAAATAAGAGACCGGTTGAGGGTGACCCTGAGATATCGGGATTTGTGGTCCTGGTCAAGGGGGACGTCACAGAATTTGACCTTGCATGACCTCGAGGCTTCAATGTTGCTCAAATGGAAGGAGGACACCAACATCTTTCCTGGATTGAGCTTCAAGTTATTGATCCAGCACAACATTTTACATACATTATCTTCTAATCATCACAGTGTATCCAGATTAAGCCCTCTCCTGCAACATTGCTGATTTTCTTTTCCCCCAATACATCACTCATTTCAATCAAAGCACCAGAATTATTGCAAGAGGGAACATGAACTGGATACACTGCAATGATTGGAAGAATAACTCACTTTCTCTTGGCTAACGTTCCCAAGTAAAAGTTTTAAAAATAAGCAATTCCCTAGTTGATTTACCTATGATGTCAATATGAAACTGTCAGGGGAAAATGAAACAAATTCTGCAATATAGACACCACGAGATACAGCAAAGATAAAGTAATATGTAATATTACTATTAGTAATAATAACACTGCAGGGTGTTCTGTAACAATTAATTGCTGCTCCTTTATTTTTCCATTTGATTTTCTTTATAAAGTCTAAATATAGTTATGAATATCTCTCTCTCTCTCTCTCTCTCTCTCTCTCTCTCTCTCTCTCTCTCTCTCTCTCTCTCTCTCTCTCTCTCAGGGTACAAAGGAAATACAATCATCTCAATGCTATCTGGCACTGCATGTTGTTCCAGAATATGAAACATATGCTGTGCAGGCAATCTTTAAGACTATGAGCTATTTCTTACTAGTTTTGTTACTTCACACAACTATATTTAAAGCATTTTTTTTTCTTTCAGATGTGTTTTCCTTGTTCACAATCATCTTTATAGAGTACTGTTGGCTTTGTAAATAATAGTTTAGAGCAGTTTGATTAATTAAATTGTTTTATCAATAGGACCCATTGCTGACTATAGCTTTTAGAACAACAATAATTATCAGCTTTGCAATAAACGTGTTAACATTATTAGGAATGCTTTCATTATTTTGAACATTACATTCATACACACATACCTAGATACAGTACATAACTACTTACATACATACATACATGTATACATTAAAACACAAGCCTTAAAATATAAACACAGTACAACCCAGCACCTGCACAGATCATGACAATAGTTCTACCTACCTTATCTATGTTTTGATCGAGTCTCCCAGTAAACTGGTATAGGTGTTATATTATTCCTGTGTGTTATTTTTTTTCCCAGGTATTTCCGTTCAAAAAGAGGATTCAAAGCTCACAATGATTCAGAGCTCACGATGTGTTTTCCTCTGTTGTTGTTTTACAAGGGAGCACAGAGTCCAGCTTCCAAAAGCATGTAACCCAGAAACAATACTGTAAAAATACTGGATTTTTTCTAAGTCTAGTTAGTGCAGTATTAGGTGGAGAAAGCTGGCGTTATGCCTAGTTTTAACAGTGCCTGCCTTGTCAAACACTAAGTGAGGTGTGTAACGGTATTCTGCTGCTCTGTGCTCCAATCCATCAAAACATGTCTGTGCTTTAAAAAAAAGTGTTCTTAAAAAAAATCCACATATGGAACTTGTTATTCCATTTGGTGGAGTAGAAACAGCTGAGTCCAAGATAAATATAACATGTGAGTGAGGGCATTGGACCACATGAAGGTATAACTATATCTCCTAAAATGTCAGTTAACCCCTTGAACAATAACATGAGAGTGACTAAGCGACTGAAAGCAAAATGAATAGGCGACTATTCAGTATGTACGAAGTCCTAGTTTATATTGATTTATATATATATATATATATATATATATATATATATATATATATATATATATATATATATATATATATATATATATACACACCAACAGTGGTTTATATATGAGTTTGGACAGGAAACCATGAAAATAGTTAAACAATTAAGGCTTACTTATACTTTGTTTCAACTTAAGAGATTTGGGCACATATTAAGCAAGCACATGGAACAGAAGGAGCCTTGTTGATTTGTAGCTGGCTGCATTGAAATGGTTGTTTTTCTAAATTTCCGTAAATATTGAAATGACAATGTATAATGACATTGAATCCAGATTCTGCTATAAAGAATCAGGACCACATATCAAGAACATGCAAACTTCCCCAGCAGCATACATTCCAGAGGTACAATAATAGTGCTTGAGTAGGCAAGAACTAAAGTAAAATAAATAGTTGTGCTATGTGGTTGGGCCATGAAGTAACATGTTAATTACTGGACTTTCTTCTTCTTCTTCTTCTTCTTCTTCTTCTTCTTCTTCTTCTTCTTCTTCTTCTTCTTCTTCTTCACCGTTGTTGTTTTAACCCTCCTATTATGTTCAGAATTTAGGTACATCTGTTATGTTTTGGGTCATATTGACCCGATGCAATTTCAGACTAATTTAAACAGCCTTTAATTGATTACATGTTTTTATTTGCAAAGGTGTTTCTCTTTTATTCTCTTTTACTCCAGGAGCTGTGATAAAAAAAATTATTTGACTGCCAACCTGGGAGCTCCTCATTTTGGAATGTCTTTACCAGTGAGATGCTGTTGCAATACTGACAGAGAAAATTAGGCTCTGCCTTGTGTGTGTGTGTGTGTGTGTGTGTGTGTGTGTGTGTGTGTGTGTGTGTGTGTGTGTGTGTATATATATATATATATATATATATATATATATATATATATATATATATATATATATATATATTTCCAGATCAAGTAGTGCAGCCATTTCCAGAGATAATAATAATAATAATAATAATAATAATAATAATAATAATAATAATAATAATAATAATAATAATAATAAAATAACAAATTAAAGAAGTTTGTTTTTTTATTCCTGCACACAAATCTACACATATATATATATCATATATATATATATATATATATATATATATATATATATATATATATATATATATATATATATATATATATATATATTAAAACAAATGATAAATTAGGATGCTCTACCATCAAGCAGCAGAAGTTAAAGTAACATGTACCTGATCCAAGTTTGTCATGTGCATTTTAGTATTGAATGCTATATGTATATTACATTGTATTTGTATTGCTTGTTACCTGTCTATGGCTAATGGATCTTTCAGCAAAGTTCAAGTCATTATGGAAAAGCACTGCGGTCCACCTCCTACTTGTCATCAACATATCTGCACTGTAATAGAATTTAAGAAAAACTGAAACTGAAATAAAAGGGCAAATACACATTATCTATCAAGGTTTGCATGAGACACATTGTTATATGTTCAGTGTTCAAATTATTATTTTTTTTTACTTTTTCATCGATTTTTTCTCCCAAATTTGAAATGCCCCCTCACCAAATTGAATGTTTAATCTAGATGGATTGACAGTCAAGAGGCTACATCTTTTATTGCTGTCAAGCTAATTGGCTCTTTTCAACCATCTAAGCAGCAGACTTTGCCAAGCTACTGATCTGGAGGTGAGTCCAAACTTGGCTAGTCTCCATCTAGACTCAATAGGCACCTGTCCCAGCTATAGGATTAACTATATGCAAACTATTTAGAGCCTAAATTGCTGGAGCGCAAAGGAAAATTCAATGTACCCTAGGGCATCCATCTGAGATCAACAACTCTGCCCTACCAGGATTCAAACTTTATGCTCAGAAAACTGATATATTGTCTATGAAACTAAAATCAATTTTGGTTAATTTAAAACTATAGGAAGTGGTGATATTGTCCTTCACATGAGTCAGAAATTCTAAAGCTGGTAGTGAATAGTGAGCATGTTTGGATGGTATATAACGGTGAAAATATGTATTTAAGATATTAGTCCAATAGCTTTTCCAGCAATAGTATTTATATATTGTAATTAGCAAGAGGTTGTGACATAGAGTCCTGGGCAAGGCTGGTCTGTGCCCTTTGTAACAGTAGACCTGGATGAGGAAACTGCTGTTTTAGTGCTTTTTGTGCACTTCTTAATAATACAAAACCAAAACAAATAAATAAAACACAGGAAGAAAATAAAGGTCTTAAACAAAAACACATCAAAATACCCCCCCCACACACACACACACAAAAAAAAAAAAAGTTTTAGCTATCCCGGTGCAATAAACATTTTTGCTCTCACTCTCTACTCAATTTCTTCACTCTCCGACAGTCACCTACCCATTCTCTCTCTCTCTCTCTCTCTCTCTCTCATGAATGTGGGGAGTGTGTGGGTGGAGCTTTAAAGTGTGTGTGTGTGAGAGCTGCCGAGTCTATGGTTGATTTTTTTTCTACTGTTGCACTTTTCTCATTTAAAACAAGTTTTTTTTTAATATTTGTATTTAAGGTGGTTTTAAAAAAGGGGGCTGACTAGCTGTGTTAGTTTCTGGCCGAAATGGCCAGTTCTGGGGATCATAACTCCTTGAATTACCCCTTTGGAAAACGAACTGGGAGGCATGGAGTGAAGATTTCCCCGGAGCATTTCTGCCCCCTCGAGGTGTGCTAGCAGTCGGAAACAACTGAATTAGTAAATCAGATTGTAAAAAAAGCACTGCTGAAGTGGAGGTTGCAGCACAGGCAGGGGAAGCAGAGGTAGATGGAAACAGAAAGGAATAAGGATGGAGAGTTTAAAGTACCATGAAAAAAAGAACAAGAAGAAAGAGTGGAGGGCAGGTTGCAAAAAACGTAGGACAGAGGGAGTTAAAGAAAGTAATGGGAGTACTGGAAAGGGAGTGAAAGATAGTAAGGCTGGGGAGCAGAGCAGAGCACTGGGGAAGAGACCGATAACCCGCTGGAGCACAGTCGCTGCCAGCACTGCTACAGAGGAATCCTCGGGGTCGGAGGTGGCTTCACAGACTCCTCTTTGACATTGGGCTCCTCGGCCAGCAAGAACTGCATAGGACCCAGGGGGTACAATCCACAGAGAATCAGGGCTTTTTTTTTACAGATAACAAAAGGGAAAAGAGATGTCGTGATTGAGGATTTTTTTTTCTTGTTCTAGACATGTTTAAGATATCAGTCAAATATTTGATGAGGAAAACCACAAGAAAAGAAAGTTTTAGCGATCAAGAAAAATGGAGGCTGAAAAATGTTTTAACTAAACTGAAGTTTAATGAAGGGTAGTTTTTTTTCTTTCTTTTGCCTACGCCTCTGAAAATTTTAAACCAATTTCCTTTACCATTGATGAGGTTGTTAAAGGACGTCTGCTCATTGTAAGAGCAGTAGTGGAAAATAAGACTTTTGTTTTTATTAATATATATATGCTCCCACTGCTGGTAGGAAAAGAATCTCCTTTTTAAATATGTTTGATGACACCTTGGTGAATTGTCAATCATAAAAATATATTTTATTGGGAGGAGATTTTAATTGTACAGAAAATGATAAAGAAGACAGGAATCATGTACAACACCAAGCACTATCAGCCAGAAAGATGCGCAGGATAATAGAAAAGTGTGAATTAGAAGATGTTTGAAAAAGTTTTAATAACAACAAGACAGTAAAAATGTTGGTAAAAGTAAGGGATAATACATGGTCCCTGGCCAGATTAGATAGTTTTTATTTTTTTAAACATAATTTTAATACTTTTAATCCTGTTTTGTCACCCCTAACGGTGTGTCAGATCTCTATATGATAATAGCAAGTGTTTTAATTCCATTAATAAGAACACACAGCGTTTACTGGCATTTTAGCATCCTTACAGTCAATGATGCACATTTTTATTTTTCTCTGGCAGCAGTGGAGAAAGCAAAAGCTCAGTTTTAAATCCTTGAGACAGTGGTGGGATTTGGGCCAGTTCTGTCAGCAGTACACTGTGAGTGTCACTAAGAGCATTAACGAGTCAATGAGCGCTTAGGAGACAGACATCCTAGAACTTCAGCAGGCTCTGGAGTCTACACCCAACAGGAGGCTTGTTGAGGACCTCAGAGAAAAGAAAGCATCACCCTTTGACCTGCTGGATACAAAAGCACTTTGGGCGTTAACAAAATCGAGGTTCCAGAGTGCATCACAGGTGGACGCCCCAACCCGCTACTTCTTCAGTCTGGAGAAGAAACAGGGCCAGAGCAAACTGAGCCACACTGCAGAGAGGCAGAAGGAGACTCAGCCTACATACACAGGTTCCATGAAGATCTGCCATTGCTAAATGGACTGAGCAATGGCAAAGCACCTGGCATCGATGGCCTGCCCACTGAGTTATATAAAGCATTCTGGGATGAGCTGGGGAGGACCTGCTGGCAGTTCATAAAGAAAGTCTGTCCCAGGGAGAGCTGCCGCTCAGCTGCAGAAAGGCAGGAGTAACACTGCTGCCTAAAAAGGGGGACCTGAGTAAAATAAAGAACTGGAGACCTGTCGCCTTTCTGTGTGTAGATTACAAGTTGTTGTCAAAAGCCCTGGCCAACAGACGGAGGGAGGTCCTGGAATCAGTGGTACATTCAGACCAAATGTACTGTGTGCCTGGCAGGTCAATCTTTGACAACAGATTTTAATTTGCGATATGTTGGCAGTCTCAAAGTTGAACACCAGTATTTGTGGAGGACCATGCTGTCCTTCGGATTCAGCTCTGTCTTTGTGGCCGTGACTCAGGTGATCTACAGTGACATTTACAGTATGCTAAAGATCAACAGCAGGCTGAGTACTCCTTTTGCACTACAGAGGGGGTTCAGACATAGTTTCTGACAACCTTGTGGTAATGGTGTGGGGGGAGCAGGATATCAGGGCACTGAACACAACCCTTGTAGACTTTGATAAAATGTCCTCAGCCAAGGTGAACTGGAACAAAAGCTATGTCCTGTTGCTGGAGCAATTGGGGGGGCTGCAGACCACCAGCCCTGCCAATCAGGATTAATTGGAGCAGGAGAGGTTTCAAGTATTTGGGGGTACATCTGGGGGATAAAACCTGTGAGAGGAAAAACTGGGAGTGAAGTGGCGGCTGGGTAAGTGGGACTGTCTGCTTACACTGCTATCTCATAGAGGAAAGCTCTGATCATCAACAAGCTGGTGGCATCCACACTGTGGCACCAACTGATGAGTTTGGAACCACCGCAGGGGCTGCTGGGAGAGGTGCAAAAGGCCATCCTGGATTTCTTCTGGGACATGCTGCACTGGCTGAGGAGAGAAGTATTGTATCTGCCAAATGAAAAAGGGGGCCAGGGTCTAATTGATCTCAGCAGCTGCATTCCTGCTTTCCATCTGCAGTCAGTCCAATGGTTGCTTTATGGATCTGACAACCTGCTTTGGAGATTGCTGGCCTGCACTATGCTGCGTTGAGCAGGGGTGCTACAACTGGATATTAATATGCACTTAATGGATACCAGGAGGGTGGACCTGTCATCGATGAAGGCTTGGCGTCTGCTGAGGTTCGAGAGAGGGGAGGAGCCTCTCACCCTGCATTGGCTCCTGGAGGAGCCAATCATATACAACCCTCTCCTAGTCACTGCAAGTGGTGATGCTCCTGCCTGCTGCACCTGCTGGACCTGCAGCAGTGCGGCTGGCTGAGCACAGAGATATTGAGTGTAGAGCTGGGGATGCACTCCCTGTGCTGCGTGGAGAAGTACCTGAGCCAGCTCAAATCCATCCTGTCCCCAGAGGAACGATTGATCCTGTAAGAGTCCTTTTTCCAAGGACACCCCCTCCCTGATGCTCCGCCATCCTAAAAATTGAGTATGATATAGAAAAATTTGAAGAATGTGTTAATGACGTATTGTGTAAAACAGATGGAATAAAATTAAGTTGTTTTTTTTTAAAAAGAAAAGTTTTTGAATTTTTAAGTAGTAGGAATCGAGCTGTTAAGACAACAAAAAAAGTATTATGTTAATCAAACAAAAATTAAGGAAATTGAAAAGTCAAAACTCTCTCTCTCTCTCTTAGCTCCACTTCACTCTCACCAACATATACAGTGGCTTACGAAAGTATTGACCCCGCCCCCTTGGCATTTTTCCTATTTTGTTGCCTTACAACCTGGAATTAAAATGGATTTTTTGGGGGTTTGTATCATTTGATTTACACAACATGCCTACCACTTTGAAGATGCAAAATATTTTTTATTGTGAAACAAACAAGAAAAGACAAAAAAACAGAAAACTTGAGCGTGCATAAGTATTCACCCCCCCCCCCCCAATACTTTGTAGAGCCACCTTTTGCAGCAATTACAGTTGCAAGTCTCTTGGGGTATGTATCTATAAGTTTGGCACATCTAGCCACTGGGATTTTTGCCCATTCTTCAAGGCAAAACTGTTCCAGGTCCTTCAAGTTGGATCGGTTCTGCTGGTGTACAGCAATCTTTAAGTCATACCACAGATTCTCAATTGGATTGAGGTCTGGGCTTTGACTAGGCCATTCCAAAACATTTAAATGTTTCCCCTTAAACCACTCGAGTGTTGCTTTAGCAGTATGATTAAGGTCATTGTCCTGCTGGAAGGTGAACCTCTGTCCCAGTCTCAAATCTCTGGAAGACTGAAACAGGTTTCCCTCAAGAATTTCCCTGTATTTAGCGCCATCCATCATTCCTTCAATTCTGACCAGTTTCCCAGTTCCTGCCAAAATGAAAAACATCCCCACAGCATGGTGGTGGCACATCATGCTTCACTGTGGGGATGGTGTTCTCGGGGTGATGAGAGGTGTTGGGTTTGCACCAGACATAGCGTTTTCCTTGATAATTGCAAAGGGGGTGAATACATATGCACGCACCACTTTTCCGTTATTTATTTTTTACAATGTTTTTCACTTCACCAATTTGGTCTATTTTGTATATGTCCATTACATGAAATCTAAATAAAAATCCATTTTAATTCCAGGTTGTAAGGTAACAAAATAGGAAAAATGTCAAGGGGGGGGTCAATACTTTCGCAAGCCACTGTACTCATTTGTTTCTTTTATACCATGTAGCCAAGTGTTGATTGACAATTAATCAGAACTTAGAAATCTTCTCTTCTTAAAACTCTTCTTAAGAACAGATTGGCATATTGGAAATTCCACATAAACAACGTAACTAAGCGATGGTTTTATTACACAAGGGTCTTTCAAGAAATGGTTAACAGTATATATGTATGTGTATACACAAATTGTATTTACTGTGGAGCACATTCCCACATTTTCATGAGAAGTGGGGGTATTCTCTGGTGCACCAACCAAAATGACTAGTTGGAAACTGGCATCCTGTTTTCTCAAAAACTTGAAGCTGGTGATTGCAAACCCCAGATGGTTTGTCCCCAAATTTTAGAGTATAGTTTCAACAGTAAGGGGCTTGTTTTCTATGCCAAGGTGGTTTAAATTGCAGGAATTGAGAAGTGGAGTTCAGTCAGCACTCATTTGAAGTTGTTGACTTCAGCACTATCACCGAGGTATCAATATATTAATATAAATTGAGCTATATAGAGTATAAAATAGGAGATAGAGGACTTAACTCTAAAACAAGGTGCTTGTGTAAAATTACGCAATTCTATAACGCATAACGTTAAACACTCAATTATAAACTCTAAGGTAAAATCTTTCTACTTCAATACTAATATAAAGTCTGAAATTAAATATAAGGGGGATGTGCAGGTAACAGAATTAGCTGAGCCTGGGTAAAGGAGAGAGTTGCTAACTGCATTACACAGCGCCCTGTTGTTTTGAATCATGTTTCCATGGGCTATAACATGTCTTGTTATGTTGCATTACTTAGATTAACGAACCCTTGGCTGCTGTGCTCAACTGGACTCCTTGTTGGCCAGTTGGTTAGAAGACTTCCCTAGCTTTAAAGGGACACTCACCGTTTTCTTTCTTTTGTGCTATAAACACATTTTCTTCTGTCTTATTTTGTGTGGTTCGCTGTACAGAATTTGAACACACTGTAAATAAACTACTTGTTTTATTTTCAAACTCATCCTTGGGCTGTGTTTGCTTTGTACTTCCACACCACTCCTACACAGCCTCCCACAATCCCATTTAGACTTAATTTAATAATTTTAAATAAACCTACCTGTGGCAAAACAGTTGCAGTGAGTAGGTGTAGTGGTGATGCAGTGCTCAAGACAGTGACGAAATGGAGGTTTATTTTTACAATCCAAAGTCTAATTACAAAACAGTAAAAAATAATGATAACGGACAATACACAATGGTTTGCATATTGCTCTGTTATAATCCATGGGTTGGCTCCGAAATAGTGTAACAGGTTTTGTTAAGAGCTAAATTTATGTTAATAATTTGACTATGTCACATTGTGTTTATTGAGGGCAAAGACCTAAAGTGGTTGGTTCCCACACAAACTCTTTTATCCAGGAGAAGCCAAGCAATCATGCACCAAAAGTAATCTTTATACGTTTTTATTAGTAACGATTGTATTAAAAATCTCAAAGCCATTAACAATAATGTAAACCATATGACAATGCCACTTTCAGTTCACAGTCCATAACAGTTGTCTAATATATACAGTATAGGGATGATACAATCAAATTATCAATTTCTTGAGGTGAAGTTAACTAAACTAGTTACAACAGATTATATTATTGCAGTTTACATAAAATACTTGTATCTATCAGTGTCTTGTAGTGAAGTTAATTAGCCACTTTACAGCTGATCTGTTCCCCTTTTTTTGTGATGTATACAGAATGGACAACAAATGTCAACAACTGAATGGTCTTGTTACAAACTAGACTACATTTGTAAAGTGTAACAGTACAAATCCCCACCCCCAAAATCTACTTAAAAGAAATATATAAAATAGCTGTGTGCACGCAAGAATAAAATTAAACATACCAAATTAAACACAGAGGATTCTTTGCTGCAGGAGCGGGAGAGTTATCAAGTAAACCAAGCAACAGTAATGATAAACTAACAGGCTCACTGACTGGGAAACCCCAAAATATAAAGTATCTCCACTTTCAGCAAGCCACTGGCAAGCAGAGCCATGGAAAAGGGAGATGTGGTTGCTAAGCAACAGGGGGTGTCTGTTGAGCAGAGACAGTCCTTTAGTCAATCGTAGTTTAGCTGGTATAGTTCCACAGAGGAAAGAGAGAAATTAGTTTAGGGTGTGTCCAGTGAAAGCAAATACATCAAACCACACTCACGACAAAAAATAATACTGTATAACAAAACACACATTTGTATAAATAATAGATACACACAATACACATTTATCAAAAAGAATATAAGAAACACAATACATGTGACTTATAATAAAATAATAAGACCCTACTACAATAGTCTGATATTTAAACACCCACATGTAAAACAAACCAAATGCAAATAGTTAATCGTGGCACAAGTGCACTGGGTTTGGTGCTAGCGACAGCTCCGGATCATGTTAGCCGTCTAATAACAACAAACAAACAGTTTTTAGACACAACAAAACAAGCAAAACACTCAAGATTACAATACGGGTCTCCTTCCGGTTTAGCAGTAACCATAACAAAGGAACAGAACACCTCGCTACATCCCCTTATATACTGTCAGTCATGATCCCTTGGTTAACGATTGTAACTGCGCCTCCAATCCATGGCTGCCACATCGTTTCCCTTCTGTGTCAGTGATTTAGAGTACCATAGCCCTGCCCCCTTTCTAGATGGATGACTTCCGCCTAACCCTGGGAATTAATTGTCTGGCCATCCAGTCCAGGGCACTCTGTTCCCTTTACACAGTGCCCTCGCAGGTCGGGAGGGAGATTTAGCACCAAGAATCATTCTGCCTCTGTCACAATACTGTACTGGCAAAAAGAAGGTAAAAGTGCTTTAGCTGGTCTGAGAATATTAAACAAACACTGCTGAGGAAGGGCTAAAATAATATAAATACAACTTCAACAAACACTAACAGAGAAAAAAACAACACTAACAACTAGAGTTGTTCCCAGAGAAATGAAGTAGTATCATAATATGAAACTTTGAAAATATAGCTCACTTTACAGATGCTCCCGGTATCAGAATTAAAGTTGCCACCAATTTAGTACATTATCCTCCAGACCCACCCATCCTTTTAGACGGTCAATTAAAATGGAATGATCCATTGTATCAAAAGCAGCACTAAGGTCCAAAAGAACCAGAATGGAAACAGAATTTGAATCTGCACTCATCAATAAATCATTTGTTACTCTAACCAGGGCAGTCTCTGTACTGTGATTAAAATGGAACCCAGATTGAATCTTTTCAAGAATGTTGTTTGAACTCAAGAAAACATTAAGTTGTTTAAGTAATATTTTTTCAAGGACCTTTGCTAAAAATGGGAGGTTTGAAATGGGTCTAAAGTTACTCAGAAGTGAGCTATGTAAGTTTTTTTGTTTGTTTGTTTTTTTAAGAGCTGGCTTAACCAGGGTAATTTTAAAAGAGGACAGAACTATTTCAATTTCCAGTGAACTATTTACAATCTTAAGAATATCATTGCACAGGAAACTAAAGACATCCTTCAGAAATCTAGTTTGAATTAGATCTAAAGTACTAGTTGCAGATTTCATCTACATTACAGTCATGTTTAATTCCTCAGCAGTAATCAAAGCAAAAGATTCCAGCACTGTTTCCCCCAGTCTGTCTAGGATACTTAAGTCAAGGCCATAAATTGGAATTTGATACATAATGGGCTTTATTTTAAAAGTAATTAAGAAATTCAATATTACTAACAGGTGGTAAAGAAGGGTTTACCAGCTTATCTCTTGTTAAAAAGAGAACCCTGGAATTATTTTTATTTTCCTCAATAAGATTAGAGAAATAAGCATGTACTGCTGATTTTATAGCATTATTATACCTCAATAAATAATCTTTCATGATATCATAATACATATGTAATTTTGCCGCCCTCAATGATTTACATTCCATCTTACGACACTCTCTTTTCATTTGATGGATAGTATTGTTAATCCAAGGAGCTTTATGTTTAGAAGAGACTAATCTAGTCTTGACTGGAGCAACAGCATGAAAAGTAGTTGTACACAGATATTATATCTGTAAACTAACTCATCAGTGGACAGGGACTGTGAAGGAGTTGCTGGCAGTGAAGTTATAATTTCAGAGAACCTTTTTGCCATTGAGGGATTAATTACACGACTTATACATATACATATACATACATATTTCAAACCTCAAATGTTATTAGATCTTAATCTGACCTAATAATAAATAAAGATAACCTGATTAAACAAATGACACAAAAACATGATAGTTTTTCAACATTTATTTATCTACAAATGATTCAACATTCAATATCCATGTGTGAAACTGGTGGCACCCCTTTGAGCAGCAATGACTTCAACTAAGTGTTTCCTGTAACTGTTGTTCAGTCTCTCACATCGGTTTTAAAGAATTTTGGCCCATTCCTCCTTACAGAACTGCTTCAACTCAATGATATGTGAGGGCTTCCTTGCATGGACATCTCGCTTCAGGTCCTGCCATAACATTTCGATGGGGTTTAGGTCCGGACTTTGACAAGGCCATTCAAAACGCGGAGTTTCTTCTTCTGCAGCCATTTTTTGTAGATCTGCTTGTATGTTTAGAATCATTGCCTTGCTGCATGATCTACTTTTGGTTCAGCTTCAGCTAACGGATGGATGGCCTAACATTCTATGTTATGTCAAACATAACATTTCTCATTGAGGCCAAAAAGTTCTACCTTTAACTAGTCTGTCCAGAGAACATTCTTCCAGAAGTCTTGTGAATCATCTATGTGCTCTTTGGCGAACTTCAGACAGGCAACAATGTTCTTTTTAGTGAGCAGTGGTTTCCTCCTGGCTATCCTTCCATATACACTATTCTTGTTCAGTCTTTTTCTGATAGTTCGGTCATGAACACTCACATTAGCCAAGGTGAGAGTTGCCTGCTGACCCTTAAATGTTACTCTGGGGTACCTTGTGACTTCCTTGATGATTTTCTGGTTTGTTCTTGAAGAGATTTTTGTAGGATGACCGCTCCTGGGTAGAGTGACTGTGGTCTTGAACTTTTTCCATTTCTGGACTATCTATCTGACAGTGGATTGGTGGAGCCCCAAATCCTTAGAAATGGTTTTGTAACCCTTTCTAGACTGATGAGCATCAATAACTGTTTTTCTGAGGTCCTCAGAGATTTCTTTTGATCGTGGAATGACATGTTTCCACACACCTGTATGGTGAAGACCAAACTCACAGTTTCTGATCTTTATATAGGGTGGGGCCTCCCAAACTCACCCCTGAAGATCTACACCCGATTCTAATTATCCCCTTAATTGAGCTGATAAAACCAAGGGTTCACTTACTTATTCACATTCCCTGAATCTTAATTACTGATTGTTTGTATAATTCATACATCATTTTGTTTTAAAAGACATTGAAATGGTTAATATAAAGCTCTGTGTGTTTTGTTTTGGTCTGTACTGTTTGGTAGCGTGGATGGGAAGTAAACTCGTGCAGATTGTGGCCGAGGGGTAATAGAATAATTACGAGCTAGTTAAACCCCTCGGCCATGGTATAAAAAAGCCTGCAACTCTCCATATTCCTGGTGGGTGTTCAGAGGAGGAACAGGAGAGCGAGAGGAGAGAAATTTGATTTAAATGAAAGAAAAGAATGGAAACAGTGAAAGCAATCTGCCCACCATAACCTGTTATATTTTGTGTTTGCGATTTGTTTTTGTTCACACTTTTATTTTCTGTGTTCTGTGAGCATTAATTTTTGTTAAAATCTTTTATTTAGTTTTGTTTAAATAAATGGCACACGGAGCTTCATTTTGCACTGCAGTACTTGGTTTGTTTTTGTTCTTGCATCTGGCCTGACGTCACCATACACGTCCATCCTGTCACATGTCCATAATGGCCTGGATCAAGTTATCCATAAAATTAATACAGTATATACTCAAGTATACTGTGCATTTTAGTTCTACTAAAAGCGATATCAGTTAAGCTTATTATATAGTATCTCTTTATACATATATTTTTGATAAAAATACAATTTTGTGTGCAGATAATGATCATCCAAAACATTTGATCAAAAATATACCACATGGTCAATTTGTACGGCTAAAAAGAATATGTAGTGATACATCTGACTATCATAGATAAAAACAAGCAGGTTAGATACATCCTCCAATTATAAGTAAAGACATGCTGGCTCTCTTTCGATCTAGGGGTTATAATAAGAACTTCATTGATACCACTGAAATGAAGGAATGTAGTGAACTTTTAGAAACTACACAGAGTAATGATTTGACTAGACAACAAAGGTTAACTTTTGTCACTGAGTATAATTATGTCTCCAATGACATTGAAAGAATAATCTCAAAACATATTGGAATCTCGGGATATTGGAATGTCATCCTCACCTTTGGCCTTTCGTTACCTTTCTATCTAGATTCAGTTTTAGATGTGGTAGGAATATTAAGGATGTGTTAGCCGCTTCTATGTATTAATCAATGCCATCTAATGACAATTGGCTTCCTAAAGAAGTAGATGGTAGCTTTTGGTGTGGAAGATGTGTTCATTGTTCCATGCACATTACCAATTTTCCACACTCTGGCCATAAATACATAATACAAGGTGTTATCAATTGTAATTCAACCCATGTGGTATATATGCTTACATGTCCTTGTGACTTCGTTTATGTAGAACAAACAAAAATACATTTAAAAATACATATAGCAGCATATCAAGGGCAGCACTGTGGAGTAGTGGTTAGAGCTCAGGACTCTTGACCAAAGCATCATGGATTCAATCCCAGATGGGATGGGAACACTGCTTTATCTAGATTGCTCCAGTAAAAAATCCAATTGCATAAATGGGTAATTGTATGTTAAAAATAATAGGCTATCAAATTGTAACAATTGTAAGTCATCCTGGATAACAGCATCTGCTAAGAAATAAATAATACTTACACAAGCAGGTAATACAAAATAACAATATGGACTATGTGAAGGCAAGACATTATAAAGCCATAAACCACAGTTCTGACTCAAGTCTTAAATTTACAGGACTTGAAATAATCTCAGTCACTTAGAGAGGTGGTAATACAATAATCTGCTAATGAGGAGAGAGTCATTCTTTAAAATCTATGGAACCACACTGACTTAATGAAACATTATATCTCTAAAATTCTCAAATGTTTTTAAAAACTAGATCATTAATCTTTGTACACCAACTTGATTTTTCAGTGTCTGGGGTTGGGAATCACATTCCGATGTCTTCCAATTAAATATGTAATATGATATGTAATGTATAGCAGAATATTTGGCTGTATTTTAAAGTATTTTATTATATCAGTGTTTGAGTTTAATTCTCGTATAATTACACTATGTACATATTAACAATTGATTCTAAAACCATTTTTGAATTAATGAATGCTACGTTAGGTGAAAATTGTCACCTGTAACTTTACATAATGTCTATGGCTATTATCCAATTAATAATTAACTATTGGATTGATTGGAGTCCTTTAACATAGTGTGTTTGTTTCTTGTATTTTTTTTTCAATAAATAATAAAACATTTTAAAACAAAATGTCAGAGTTATCTGGTGTATATAATTATCAGAGGTCAAGTCTAAAAGAAGAAGAGATTTTTGAGTGTGCGGCCAACCTCATCTCTATGAACATCTTTGACCAAAGTATACATGGTTTACATGTCATTGCTGTTAAATATTACACTCTATATTGTCGTAGGTAGTCTTGGTATATCTCTTTTGTACTATAAATCATTAGAACCCTTTGCATGGCAGGTCTCAGTTGCTATGGTGAGCGGTTCTTTAATAGATCCAGATTCAGTTACAATGAATCTGCCCACTGATGATGTTTCAAAGAAAAAAGTTTGGGAACCAAGTGATATGAAAAATAGTGAATTTTGGCCCACACCTCTATTTTGGATGGAGGGCGTGCCTCCTAAAATTACCCTCTGTGAACAACATGAAATGTATAAAGGAAACTTTTATAGAATCAGGACCATTGTTTATGGTACAGAGCTGACTCTGAACAGAGCAGTTGAAAACAATCCTTTTTCAATGTGTGGATGTGATAATTGCAGAGGTGAATCACCACTAACCAGATCGAAAGCCTGCCCAGCTTGTAGTCACTTAGTTGGACACAGTCTCATTCTGTTTGAATGTAATAGTACTGAAGGGATGTCATTTTCACACTTGAATGTAGACCCACAGGATGTAATAAGAATTGAATGTGTGGGTGTGACAGTGGCCATCGAGTGAAATGGGTTCATTTGGCCTGGTGCAGAGCTCGAATGTTGTTGGTTGGTTGTGCTGATTTGTTAGACATGAATTGGATGGTTTAAACTAAGACTGAAATAATATTATATACTCTTTGTCAATAATTATATTAATTATGTATGTCCTTTTTTCAAAAAGATCTGTATACCCAGTAGAAAATATTGTAAGTAGCTTTTGTATACAGTCTGTGAAGGAGCCTGCAGAGAGTTCGCACATTCTAGTTTGAAGAAAAAAGGTAGGCAACTTTCTGGAGAAAGTTGCTGAGCGAGAAAGGAATAACGTACTTTGAAATTTATATATATATATATATATATATATATATATATATATATATATATATATATATATATATATATATATATATATATATATTTGTGGTGGCGGCTTGCCATAGGTTCAGCTTGAGAAAGAAACACTGCAACAAAGGATTTCTTTGGCGCTGGAAAGACCATTTATTGCTGAATTGGATTGGCGCTTATAAGCGGCGTTGGTTTTAGAGGAATGAATTGCCTCTTATAAGTGCCATTGTTTTAGCTTGCAGATGGTCTTAGCTCTTGCTGCTGTCACTCTCAGCACACCCTGAAAACAACACAGAGACTGCACTTTATATAGAGTCTAGCAGATGGGAAAGAGCGGACCTGGTTGGAACCAGGCTGCAGCAGCTACACAGACAGATAGACAGTGAACACCATATACACTATTAACAACACACATCCCACCCCCCAGCAGTTCAATGCAGCACCATAAAGTCCCACTCGGCAGTCCTGCGAGACGCAACGCTACAATATGTTTTACTAGTGTAGATGTTTAAGGTAAAAAAAAAGAAGAGAAGTCTTATAATAAGGAAACTAAAAAAGACTTTGAAAACCAGTGTACAGTTTAACTAGTTCAGGAACAGACTCACAGTCAAGCCTCTTTTTTAAAGAACGAAGTGAGTTTGATTTTTAAGTATTCTAAAGTAATGGGAACAGAATACTCGAATCAACAAATTTAAGGCTTAAAACTGCTGCTATATAGTTGAACAAAAGTATAGTTCAAAGGGATTATCAGTCATGTATCTTATTATACACCTTTCACAATAAATAGTGGGTTAGGGTCAACCCCGCATGTGTAGGCTACACATTCCAAAAAAAAAAAAAAAAAATGAATGGCACACAAAGACCTCAGCTTGGTACTAGCCATGGTGGTGAGGATGCTCAGAAACGAAAACTGAAATTTACCAATATGGAATTGGGGATTTTGGTACAAGCAGTACTTGCAACACATGAAAATGTGTTACAAGCACAAAATCCATCACCACGACATATTAATAAAATATGGAATGTGCGGTGTCTTCTTAATAAACAAATGTACCATGTACCAAATGTTTGTAGTAGGTCGCTTAGATATTACGACGCATCATCCAGTTACTGTGCTTTGCATATTAGTTCAACTTATTATTTCATATAGAATAATTCCCGGCATATAGACTTGTCAAACTTCCGAAACAATGCATTTTATTTATATACATGGCAATCAAACAGGTGGATAATCCTTCCATTGTTGTACAGCAGTAGATTCAGCAACAATACAGCTGCAGACGAACAGTCTTCAGTTTAACTACAACTTATATTTTCTTAAAGTCTCATGCAGTTACTCTCCCATTTCTAATGTTTGTCTGTATTTCTTACTCTATGTATGATTTTAAAGCATATTTGTATGGTATATATGGTCGAAAAACTGTACTTGATCTAGGTACAAGGTAACTGTGTCATCTGTGCCTGTCCTTATTTTCTTTTTTTTTTACCATTTTCTTTCCAACTCGAATTTAACAATACTGCCTGAGCCAGTATTGTTAAATGCCAGAGTACAATATTATAAAAAATGTAGGCATTACTAAAATAACGAGGGAGGACGAGCCCTCATTGTATATAAGACTTCTCTTTCCAGCGTATCTTTTCTTCATCTCCTCCACTGTTCTTTTATAATGCCCACACTCTAAGAAGTAAAGGCTCTCGTTAGAACCTTGTTTTGCCACTGTGGAGAGTCCTTTTTAGGTGCTTCTAAAAACCTTTTTTTACATGGATTCTGTATTCTGTAAAACATGCACAATCCTTTTATAAATCTGGGCCTCAGTGTTTTTTAAACACCAGATATTTTTGCATCCCCTTTCTACCCTAAAAATTTCAGGCTAAAACTCCAAACCTTCTCAGCGCAAAAAATTATCTCAAAAACTCCACATCTGACTGGAACGAATTCGGCCATATCAAGAAACAATTACCCTACAAGACTATCCCTGCAAAATGTTGTGCCAGTCCATTTAACAGTGTCAAAATTATTAATTTAGTGCAAAAATTGGTGTTTATCAATAAAGTTCCTACTCCATCCTAACTGTGGTGGTACCAGTTGTGTTGTAGGCCATCAAGGCACGTTGGTAAAGTATAACTGATTTATTCAACAAGTCAATAACACTCGCGGTACCAGCTCTTACTCTGTACATCTTTCCCGCTTTTCCCCCTACATCCTCTGCTTATATCACTTCAGCACAAGCCTAGTCACAGCGACATCTATAGACGCTTTTAAGGTAGAACACCACAGTACCGCGCCACTATAATTAACAGCTCAATTTATATTGTAATACCCACCACTCAGTTGTATAAAGTAGCATTTAATCTGTGAGTAGAAGTGCAGCAAATTAAAGTTTACATTTGTATAAATGCAGCAGATAAAGCAGGTAAAGCACATACATGTGCACATAAATCTGTACTAAATTAACTTTAGGACTAAATTAACTTCATTGTCTTCTCAGAAGTCATTTACTTGCCTGGTGGTGGTAGGGTTCCAACTTCCATTCATCAAACTTTTTCTTTTTTTTTGTAAATTTGGGGGGGGGGGGGGGGGGGGGGGGGTGGGGGGGGGGGGGGGGGGGGGGGGGGGGGGGGGGGGGGGGGGGGCGACGGTGTGTGTCACTGTACAATATCATATAAGATAGAATATTTTTTAAAATATTAGTTAAAATGGAAATCTGAAAGAAATCTCTATTGGTCTGTATTTGTATGCCCAGAGGTTAAAAAAAAATGTGTCAGTGAAAAGGTTATTGTCTATGGGGGGTACATACTACCAGTAATGAAAACTGTATTGGCCAAATCATAGAACACAACTGTGAACTAACTATAAACCCTGCAAATATGAAGTCACTATTTCAAATGGAGACACTGTGGCTGCAACAGCTTAGCAACAAGCTGTCCCAAAAGGGTTCATTTATGTAGCATCACACCAATGAGCAAACTGAACCTGAGGAATCACAGAATACATGTGTGGACCAAGCATGAGCCCTTATAAAAGTTTATCATGGTACAGTAACTTTGAAGTTTTCCCATGCTGTTCTCATGCTTATCCTATGTATTTACTATAGTCTTGCCACGGTTGGTCATGTTTCTTAACATGATTTACCATATCTCTCTGGGCTTTACAGTGCTTACCTCTGCTTAATTATGTTTTCATTATGCTTTATCATACTTTGCTATGCTTTTACTGTAGAAAACGTTTATAAGGGAAGTGTTACATTTTTAGTAAGTCATATAAAGTACTTCCTTCTTCATTGACTAGTTAAATTGTACAACAGAATTTCTTCCAGTGAGGTTTCTTGAGAATCTGACTCAGTAAATTACAAAGTGGCTTGTTTTTCAATTTTTAACCCCCTGACAGATAGGTATCTACAATTGTTCTAAATCAGCTGGATTTTGTAGCCTCCTTTTTTCCCCAGAACAATGTTAAAAACAGGAAGGCTTTCCAGTGAAATTTGAAATTACTAGGGTATGCCTGTGTATACACCCTGCATCCCTTCTCATTATCCCTGCCTTCCTGTCTAGCTCTGGGGGAAGCAAATAGGCATACATAAGCATATATGCTGGTTGTAGACTATCAGAATTTAACCACAAGTGTCAGGCACATGTTTGTGTGCTGGCGAACTTTCCATAAAGAAAAATGAAGGTCTAAGCCGTGTCACAAAGGGCAGCTTACATATTGTCCATAGTGCATTTTTTTAAACAGATATGCTATTGCTGTTCATTGAGCAGAATTATATTATTTTGGAATGCTCATATCTCTTGCCATTCTCCTCATTTGAGTGAAAATTACATATTCTACTATTAAATTAATTAATTCAATGACATTATTATCTCCCTCATCTAATAAAAGTTCACTGTTGAATATTGCAATAATAGATGTTAAAAGGATGTTTGATTCATCGATATTTTCTTAATTAAATATGTACCCCTTTAGTAAGAAAAACAACCGTAGGTTATACATCATTTGAACAAGCAAACTTGATGAATCTTGGACATATGTATGTTGACCCATATTTTACACACAAAGAGAATGAATTGTATGTTACTCAAAAGTGTTGGGGGTCTTTTTTGTGTTAGGTACTTAAGTCGCTTATGAAGCTGTGTTGGAATTTACATCTTCTATATATCTACAGTGCATGTAAAGAGCTAGGCCTTTACAACATAAATCATCTCCAACAAAGAGACATTTGGCTTTCATTTTCTATCACTGCAAAAAACTATTTAAGAATATGTAAGTGGTAAAGCATGACTAAACATTTTCAAAAGCTGTATATTTAGAAAATATTAGAGAACTGCAACTGTGAACCCATTTAGTAGCCTCAGTAATTCAGTAGTTGGGAAGTTTCATTCACTTCTGGAGAAAGTTTATTTACATTTTTTGAGTTTGTCCTTTTTGTTTTTCACAACCCACTCCCTTAGTTTGCTTATCCTGCCTAATCTGAACAGTACCAGGAAGAGCAAGGCAGCCACACAGCTTAGCTTTAATCCTATTTGCATACTGCTTATGTCTGTTCACTTAAGCCCATTTTCTACACCCTGTTTTCATTTGTCAACAGAGTTTTACATTTAAATCTCATTATAACATGCACTTGTTTCATCATTCTAATTTGACACCTGTGATATAGTGAAAAGGCAAGAGTCAGTTGTAATTATAAACTGTAACTGCACTTTATTGTCATTTCCAATCCACTTAGCCATCTTTCTTTATAGACTAGAAACATTAACACCCTGGGTTATGACCGTGTCCTGAATCTCAAACAAGTGAACCCTGAATATAATATTTCTGTGGGTGCAGGAACCTTTTGCAGTCGGTTAACATGCCAGTGTGACCCATCATCCCGGTGGAAGGTGGCAGATCCCAACATCTTTACAATCTGTAAAGGAGCTGACCAGCTTCTCTCTGGTAGGTAGCGTTCTCTCACCCGCAGAATACTTTTGTCCGCTGGAGTGAGAGCGCGTGAAGCAAAAACCACATGTAGCTGTGGATCACAGCACCCAGGACAACTGCCTAGGAATCACAGATAATAATGTGATATTAAATTGTGGGCACTGTGAGATTGAAATGTGCGAGCATAGGAGCAGATGTGAGCTGGTGCTTGATGGTTTGGATGACCTGTCCACAAACAGAAGTCCACTCCCAAGGTACATCCTTGTTTTAGGAGGTGGCGTAGTGGGGCCGCAGTGGAGGCATACTGTAGGAGGAAGCTGAGGTAATATGTGGCCATTCCAAGAAAAGAAGCCAGCTGAGATATTGACTGTTTCAGGGATGGTGTGGATGGCGTCCACGTGAGATAGGATAGGGGTGATGCCTTGTTGTAATAAAAAAAAAGTGTGTTCTAGAAAGTTCTAGAAATGCGTTCGAGTTCATCTGTGCCCTTGCCCTATAATAACCCTGTATCTTATATAACTTGTTTTTGTTAGAATGTTCTAGGGAAAGGAATGGTTTATTCAGAGGGCCGAGCCTCGAAGGAGTGATCTGGCCAATTACTCTCTCGCATGCAAAAGTCTAACTTGGTAAGTTATAAAGGATGGGGTTCTCCCCTGCTCTGATGAGAGTCAGCCGTGAGGATTAGCGCGCAGTCCTGCTCGGTAATTTCTTGGAGACAGCTGCTTTCTCTTACCAGGGTCGAAGGGCTCTCCCGATCCGCTTGGAAGGGTAAGAATTAGTTCAGTTGCGTCTCATGGATTGTATTGATCTGTGGTTAATATAATCTTTGTATGTAACCTTGTTGGGTTGTGTCCCGTTAGGGATATAGTTATTCGCAGTATAGCATCTGTGTATGTAACTGTGTGTGTGTGTGTGTGTGTGTGTGAAATAATAAAGGACCTTTTAAAATTACTCTGTGAAGTAATTGTCTTATTTACTTCCACATCAACTTCCTTTTAAATTTAAAGTAATTAAATTTCACACAACACTTGTCCTGAGAGCTTATACCCCACAAATTGGATCGCTGGAACCCCAAGTACACATTTTTCAGTATAGTCATGTGATGGGCAATACTCATCTACTACACGAAAACTTGTAGTAGACAAGTAACGTTTTGAGGCTGCATAGATCCATGCACCACAATGTCATCAGAGTAAATCAAGGGTAAGGGACATTTTTTTGTTTTAGGCAGCTGGGGGCGCGGTGGAGTGCAAATGGCATGCACTTATATCTGAAAACCCCTATGTGTGTGTGTGATGAAGGCTGTGAGGTCTCTGCTAACAGGTACCAGTGGCACTTCTAGATAACCATGTCGCGGATCCAGTTTGCTGAAAACGGTAGAGCCATGGAAATGTCTGGTAAGTTCTTCAGCCGTTGTCAGGGAATATTTATCTGGTATGATGGCTTGCAGCCTACAGTGCTGGCCTCTTGCAGGGCACTCAGGGGACGGGGCTGCATGTCTGAGTGATCCACAATTAGAGCAGTGCCTGGAACTTGGTTGACGGTTATCCTGTACTAGTACTTGGGTTTTAACATCAAAAGATTGTGCAGTTGAGGTGCCTGATAATTTATACACCCCTGCTAATGCAGCTTCTACTTCCTTTCCAATCTCCAGTGCTTTCCCCAATGTTCAATCATCTGATTCTAATCACATGTGCTCCCTCAGTTGTAAACAGCATGTTTGTTCTATCAACTGGTCCACAATTAGCTCATCTTGTAGAGCACCGAATTCGCAATGCTTTACAATTCTATCTGTGGCCGTAAAGCCAGAGAATATTCCAATGTGAAATTGAGATTTCATATGTTTTCACACCTGAATCAGAAATCCTATTGCTCCACACTAAAATTTCATCTGGGTTGGCCAAACATTTCCCTTCCTGTAACAGGTCACATGACTGCTTGATCAGCAGGTTTCTCTTCCTGTACACAATCCCTCACATCCTAAAGGAAGCTCTGTGCTGTTATCAAATACTAACAGCTCCCTTGCGACCCTCTAAAGTAGATTTTCCTTTTTATATCCTAGCCAACTGCATTTTTCTACTTTCTTTGAGGGTTTAAATTTGTAATGGAAAGCAAACAAGTGAGAATGAACTTTTTTGAAGTATACTGTAAGTAGTACTGAGGCAAATGTGATGCAAATATTTCTAGTATTGATTCAGAGACTATGCTTTATACTGTGTATGGCACTGCCATAATTGTGATTTAATTGAGGCCGTGGTTAACTTCATTAGCTTTACAGGGTCATTCATCCTCCTCCAGTATTACCATCAATATTTATTTGGATTTATACCTTGTTTTTTAATTTTTTTTTTATTTTAACTATTAAATAAAAAAATAAAAAAGTAAAATAAAAGGTCCTTGGTCTAAGTAACAGAAGGTAGATTAGAAAACATATCATGCATTCCTCTAATAAACCAGTGTAGTAATTTAATAAACCACTTGCACATTGCTGGTGAGTCATCGTCCATATTATGGTTTAATAAGTTAAATAAATCAGTTTGAGCTGCTTCAAGCTTGTCGGAGCATTCCAAGTATCCTGTTCTATATGTATATGTAGAGGAATGGGCTAGCAGAGATAAAAAGGGTCAGGATTTGATTAGAATGATGAAGAAACAGGCTGTCCTTTTTAAAAAAAAAAAATAACTCAAGTACTATTGAACTTCAGCTGCTGGTTACAGTTTGTTTTCTTTAAAGTGTTATCTGCTTCAACATAAAACATGCTAATCTGATCACACCAGACAATATGCAAATTTAAACTTTTTTTATGGTTTGTTTTTTTAGGCACCTCCAGAAAAACTAAAATGTAGGTAGAGGAAGATTTTGAGAAATTAAAACTCGATATGGGAGAAACAGAACCCAGGACCACTCATGATTGCAAATAGTGTGAAAACAAAATCAAGTTAAAATAGTACCAACCAAAACACTGTAGCATTCCTACACAGTACTAGACCTAGCACAATATTAAGTCCAGATTAATTTTCCATTATATTAAAGTTTTGAAGAATGCAAACTATTGGATGGTTGGTGGTCCAATAGTTAAAGAACGAGACCTGCTACCAGGAGATTCCAGGTTCAAGCCCAGCCACTAACTCACTGTGTCTACTCTGCGCTTTCAAACGGACATAAAGTGACTCTACAGCAGCAGTTGTTGATGCATAGTTCACCCCCTTGTTGCTTATAATAATATGCCTACGTTTATGCAGGGATATATTTTTCCTACAGTGTTAAATAAAATGCTCCTCTTAATTCCATTATTTTAGCCTAAATTATATGCATTCTCTGCTGGTAGGCTCAGACATTGTACCACAGCCTTTTCAAGTCCGATTTGCGAAATGCAGGGGTCCCATTACCAGGCAATGGTATCTGTAACCAGTGCTCAATAGGGAGACTGGAAGTAAACATTATCCCTTATTACTTGTTGATCAGCAGCAGTCCTAACAGGCACTTATAATTATAAGAAAACCAGAAGCCACATAAGCTTCACAACTCAGTGACAGTAAAAATAAGCTGTATTACTGTCTCTAATCTCCCATTGTTACTGTCCCTTGCATAGCAAGGAAAATGACAGACATACAGTATTCAGCAGAGGAATATAGACCTACAGTATATAATTGTACACCATAGGCCCTTTGGACAGCAAATGTCTGTGTCTCAGTGAAGAATTGAACTGACTGAGTTAAACCTGGAAACCTATATTGATATATTGTAGTCCATACAAAGACAATCACTGCATTAAAAAACAAACTAAACCAAAAAAACAGTACTGCCCAAAAACACTAGATTATCTGCTCTATTTGCTTAAATACTTTTCCACCCACAACCTATCATATTTTTACAAATGTTCTTTATCCTTTGCCAACCAGTGATACCCAATCTGTTCAAATGTAAATTATACTCTTTTTCTGGGAAAAGCTTTTTGAAGCCTTTCACATAACGCTGTTAATTGAATTTTCAACATGCTTTAGGTAATTACGGGTATAATCAATACGACTTATTTGTTTTAGCACAGGTTTACATTGGAAACCAGACAGTTATTACCTTATTGGTGGCATTCAGTGTTGTTATTTTTCAACACTATATCTTAAAGCGATATTAAAAGTGTTAGAAAAATAGGTTAATTGGGATTAACTCAAAACAATGGATGTTTCTTTCAAAAGCACAGTATTATTTTACCTACAAGCAGTGTCTTATCAACAGCAAACTGAAAAATGTATTTTCCTGTAAGTAGAGAATATGTTAAAGCTGTGCATTTCACAGATATAAGCACTGCTTTTTACTTGCTGATTAAGTGTACAATCTAGATGGGTGGCCCTAGTTTAGCCTGAAACAGCACATGCAAGAGATCTGTCGAAGTGTAGTGTTTTTCCAGGCTGGGGGTTCCAGAGCTTTAAATATATTTTCCTTTGAATGAAGAGTAAAGGTATTCTTTACAAAAAAACATTTCTTTAGGTAATTGTAGTATACTCACAGGACAAGATTAAGTAATTCAAGACTGAATTTTATTGTTGTTAACACTCAGGCCAACAAGTCTGTTTGCCCATTGATGATAACCCTGTGTCTGTTTACGATAACCATTGCGACAGTTCCCAAAATTCAGAACCACTCCTGTAACATGACACTAAACATGTGTTCTTCTTCAGCAGTTGACAAAGTGGTGCAGTGGTGGAGGCATATTGTGGAAGGAAACGGAGATAATAGGTGGCCATGCCCAGGAAGGAAGCTAGCTGGGAAACGGACTGAACTGAGGATCAGGAAGGTTCAGAATAGCTTCCACGTGAGACAAGATCGGTGTGATGCCCTGATCGGAGAGATTGTACTCCACAAACTCAACCTTTGGAATCTGAAGCACATTTCTCCGCATTAAGAGGGACATGATGCAAGGAGAGCTTGTGGGACAGCTGGTGAAAAACTTGCTTCAAACGGGTGTCATGCTGAGACTGGATAGCGCCGTGCACCACAATGTCATCCAGGTAGATGGAGACACAAAGGATGCGCGTCAACAGGAGCGTCATAATTTTTTGGAAGCAGCTGTGCGCAGATCAGAGACTGAAAGGTATGCATTTGTACCGAAAGACCCCCATGTGGGTGACGAACGCTGCAAGTCCCTGTTGGTGGGTGCCAGGGGCATCTGGAGATAACCTTGGCGCAGGTCAAGTTTGCTGAAGACTGTAGATCCGTGAAAATGGGTAGTGAGCTCCTCAGCCGTCAGTAGTGGATATTTATCTGGTACAATGGCCTTATTTACATCATGCAGGTCAACACACATGCGCAGCTCACTATTCTTCTTGCGTGCAATCACTAAATTGGAAACCCAGGGCGATGCATTTATGGGCTCAATAATATTGGCCTCCAAGAAATGTTGCAGCTCCTGGGAGACCTGATCAAGGAGGGAGAGCTGGACACGCTGCAAGGGCTGAATGTCGGGGGAGACCATTGCATTGACTGTAGGTTGGTGTACAAATTCAGCGAGACAGCCGAGGCCTTCAAACAGAGCTGGATATTGATGAGACCAAGGAGCTGAGACATGAACATCCAAACCGGCAGAGTCAGCGAGGTTAAAATCCAGAGCCTGTTGGTTTCTGCAGCATGGAATTAACAGAAATGGGTGCAGGACGTTCTGAACCAGGCGGTGGAGTAGGCAGTGGAGGCACTTTAAATTGGAACTTGGGCTGGAATGTCCGACAATGGGGCATTTTCCGTACTTGTTAATTTACACGCACCAGCGAGCGCAGCCTCCACTTCTTTCTCTCAACTGTGTGCAGGGTGTTTTTTTCAATCAGGTGATCTCTAATAAGTTCATCTTGTAAAGTCCTGAATTTACAGTGTTTAATGAGCTCCTGCAATGATGACACAAACTGTAATATCGACTCACCTGGTCTCTGAGTTCTCTGCCGAAACTGGAAGCGGTGCATGAGGACTTTCTGACCAGAGCTGAAGCGTAAAGCGAGCACCGCGGTAGCTGCTTCAAAACTGTCATCTGTGAGCTGCAGAGTAGAGAAGGCACGCTGTCCTTCTGTGCCCAGACAATGCAGTAGGATTGCCCGCATTGTGAAGATCCAGCACTATGAACTACATTGTTGAAATGTATTACGAAAATGCTCAGGTCCTAATAATCACTCCCCTCTACCCCCACTATGTCCTCTGCTGGCTTCTGTGTTGTGCTTAAGGTATTGCTTAGGATTAACGTCCTAACATCAGCTCCTTTTAATATTTTAAAGACTTCAATCAAGCTCAACCCCCAATGCTTCTTCGTTTTTGTCTAAATCTTCATACACTTATTGCTCTAAATCCTGGGATTTGTCTGGTTGCTCTTCGTTGCACTCTTCCAGAGCCACAGTGTATTTTTGGTAGAGACCAGAACTGGACACAGTACTCTCATCAGCACACTATGCAGCCTTATCATAACCTCTGTGATGTCTACTCTACACACTACACAAGCATTATGTTTGCCTTTTTGATTGTGTCCCTGCACCATTTGATTGCTGACAGCAATTAGTCTATTACAATACCAAGGTCTTTCTCTTCATGAGCCTGTTCTAATTCTATACCACACCTTTGCTTGAATCTTTTCCTGCATCACTTAAGTAATCAACTTAAGATTAATTACAGATTAATTAAGATTTTTCAGATCAACTGGGGGACACTAGGATGGCAGAATTGTTTTTAGAAAATACAAACCTACCCCTTTATTAATATTCATATGAAAAATTATTCTATTCCAAAAAGTAGGGAGTGAAATTATCACATTTACAGTATAGTGCCTCTGATTTTTCATGGCTGGCTATGGCCTTGTACTGATTCTGTTTTTTCTATACTGGTGACTGTGAAAGTCAAGGTCAAACAGTGAGCTAGAATAAAGTTAGCAGAGACTAGGACCATTTTATAGCAGCTCTGAGAGTCATTCACGACTTACCATCTGGAGGAAAAGAGTACTGTTTAAAGATTGACACAGGACAGTCAGATCTCATTCGGCAAGCGATAGTGATGACTCTGCATTCATCATACAAATATAGTCTTGATTGCTGGAGTGCTACCTTGTGGCAACTCATAGCATTACTTCACATTTTGCAATTTGTGTGTTTTTTCTTGTCTTTTGTTTATAACAGGGTTGTATTTTTTTTTTTTTTTTTTTAATCCATTAAGGCTATAAATGCACTAGGTCTAACACATTTTACCTTAAATATATACAGACATATACCAAAAATAGTTAAGTATCCTTCCCTGTCACTGATTATTATACAATACTGTTCTTTTCAGAAAAAAAAAAAAAAAAAAAAAGTATTTTACACAAAACCACATAAAATTGACAATACTTTTTACAGTGTTTGTTACCATTCAGAAAAACATATATGATATACTGTTAAAATTGGGAGTGGTACATGGGAGTAGATATTTTCTAATCTGTTGTTTATGGGTGTAAGCCGATGTAAGGATATGTGAAAAGTGATTATTGGCTGCAAAGCACCCATATGGCTGCCAAAAATGTGATTAGCTGGCGTAAAGTTTTTCGTGGTCACTAAAAATGCAGCGTATGTAAAGAACGGTTTTCACCTGCCATTCTGCACCTGCTATCAAATTAGCACTCATTAATCCATTTAAACGATATTGAAATGTATTCAAACGAAGAAAAGATCATGGAACTGGGCATGGATCTGGAATACTAAGATGGAGCAAACATTATAATGAGATGTAAGGATTTTGCCTTGCACTTGGGCAATTGCTGACCCTCCAAATACTTTGCACCTTCTCTGACAAGGTGCAAATCGTATAAATAAGGTGAACAGATGTTGAAGTTCTTAACCTGGGACAGTATTCCTAGCTACGGGAAAGCTCTGGGATTTTTACTTTCACTTTAGCCATCTTTTACTTTCAAAAACTTTGTGATACATTATCTTATTGTCTTTGCAATGTCATTTCTACACAAGTATAGTTATTATATTACACAGTAGAAATTCAATACTGTCAAATTCCACAATTCTGAATTCACAAAAAAAGCTGATTACTGCTGCAAATCTAGTCACTTTTCTGCCTAAGAAACTGCATCTTCTCTCTCTGATTTCCACTTTCAAGAAGTGTCTCTCTCTCTCTGCAAACCAGGCCCTTTTGTATGAAAACATTACCCATCTCTATATTTGTATTTATTAAATGGTTACTTCATAGAATCAATGTAATATGCCATGAGATTTTTTCTTTATTCTTCTCCTATTGCAGTTTATGCTTGGATCATTAGTGTGTTGTGATTAGTAGATACTAGGAAATATTTCTTCAGCCATTTTCTACAATTAAACAAGACTCATACATTTTATATTATGTGTTGGAAAGCCTAAAGGTGATGAAATGTGTTAAATATCTTTTGCAGCCGCCCAGTCTGACCCCTTCAGGCCAATCCACAGAGGCCTCACATCTCCGGTATCCTCCAGATCAGAAAGCAATTTCTAATCCAGGCTAATGAGCCGGTCCACAATCCACAACCGTGCCATCCAGCAGACTCAGTCAGCTAATCAGCAGCGCTCATCAAAAAAAATACATAAAACATTCCTTCAGTCACTTGGTGTAAGTCTAAAAAAAAAAACATTTCTAAGCAGCAGCCGTCATTATATTGCACGTCCCTATTTAAAAGTTCACTTTATTATGCTTCTTAATCATCAAATCTTTCGGCTGCATGTGCAAATATACAATATAAATCTCAGCTGATCTAATGTTTGTTTCGACACTACTGATCCCATAGCAGTCAAGAAAATATAGTGGCTTCCATTAGAAAACAGGTAAACAAACTGAAAGAGACGCATTGCACTTCTCTATAGCAGGAATATATCTGCGGTCATTATCCCATCAACATAGGCAGCAGTATTTAACTTTAGCTTGTCGATGCTATCAAATGTCTTGCAATAAATCTAATAATGAAACAGTAACAAATATTTACACAGTTAAATTTTATACAGCAGCCCAATTACAATAATAATAATAATAATAAACAATAATAAATTACTCTGCATTTTTGTCACTCGTGACAAACATGGCACAGTGATGCGACTGCGTTGATTTCCTCAACTGTCGCCAACACCTACACACGAAACAAAGTCGTTTGCATGCAGACATATAAATATCATGGATGAAGAGAATAATTTCAACACAATAAAATGGTACCTGTATGCTTACTACCTACTGCTAACTCACCTCTGGGCTGTAAGTGCGGCCGCTAAATAGCCCTATGCACAGGCTGTGCTCATTATCACGATAGCAGCTTATTATTCAGTGACAGGGAAGGATACTTAACTATTTTTGGTATATGTCTGTATATATTTAAGCTCATTATAGTGCTAATCGTCGAATACAATAAACACTATGAATCTGATAAAACCATATGGTCATCATTAAATGTAATTTTACATCACCTTCTGCAGAATTCGAATTATTATCAGCTATCGCGTTAGAATTATTTTGTAGCCAATTAACAGACCGGGGATCCCTTTTTGGGTTTTGCAGCTGCAATTGTTTCAACTGCACCTTGTAGCCCCACAACAGCATAAATAGGAATAGAAGCATTTTGACAATATTCAGAACTAAAATAAAACCACACCAACATAATATATTTTACCTGGTCCAATGAATGCTTAAAATGTCAACCTGTTCTTTATTTTTTACTTCAAATTTCAACATAGCGATACCTCATTTGACACTTTATGCAATACTACCTTGTTATGTATTTTCACTTTTTTTTTTTTTTTTTTTTTAAAGAACTTATTGGCTTGTTTACAAAGTATTGTCTGCTGCCAAATCAGCCACAGTACAAAAAGAACCACAGGGACCAAGAGATCATTTGATTGTGAAGCATTTCTAAGTCATGTATCAATCTGCATCACTGTAGAAGACATGCTAGGCTCATACACACGCAAATGATTTTCATACAACATTCACATGCTTTAAAAATATTATTGAATTAAATCATGTAAGAAGTGTCTTAAATGCATTCAGTCGACTTTGTGTTTGCAATCTGTGTAACCTTGGTAACCTAACTGATAGTGTACTGCCAAGAGTAAATATTAGTTCAGTAGAGCAATCTCAAAAAAAAAAAAAAAAAAGCCGGTCATTGTCCATATTTACTGCCAGGAAAAAACATGTCTAAAGAGGTTCAAAATTCAACTTTATATTTTGATGTCCTTCAAATTTTCTTGTTTTGATGGTAGCTGGTAGAATGTTTTTCACGGTCACGGCTAAGTTTTTATAATTCTTTAACTGTAGCAAAGTGGTTAACAGTGTACAGGTGCAGGAGTGATGCGATGATTAATAAACAAAATAGTAATACGGGTGCAATGATGTTTTATTTTTATATTCCAATGGTTTGAAGACAAGAGACAGTAAATAATGATAATAGGGAATACAGCGTTGTGCATTGATCCGTTGTAATCCACGGGTTGGTCCCGAAATAAGTCACGATTTTAAACACCCACACGTAACACAAACACGAGTGATTGCTATAGTGTTCGTTGTGCAAATACAGTTAGTCGTGAACAATGGTGCAGCGATGTTCAGGTAAGTGCTGGCCTTTGGTGACAGCTCAGGATCGTGTTAGCCAACTAACAACAAACAAGCAATTATTTAGGACATGACAAACAAACAAAACATGATAACAATACGGGTTTTCTTCTGGTTCAGCTTTAACCATTCAAAAGGAACAGATCACTTCACTACGTCGCCTTTTGTACCGTCAATCACGACCCCTTGGTTAACTAGTGCAACCGCTCTTCCAATTCACAGCTGCCATATCATTTTCCTTCTGGGTCAATGATTTAGTGTACTGTTTCTAGATGGCCGACTTCCGTCGAACCCTTAGAATGAATTTTCAGGCCACCCAGTCCAGGGCATTCTGTTCCCTTTACACAGTGCCCTCACGGGTCAGGAGGGCGATTTATCACCAAGAATCATTCTGTCTCTGTCACATTGCCCACATTGAACTCACAAACTCTATCTCATTGTTAAACTGGTTTTAAAAGGGGTTTTGTAAAATAATTTTTTAAACAAAGAAACATTGCAATAACAAAATAATTAATTTTTTAAAAATGTAAGTTTTTTTTTTTTCTTTCCTTTTAACGCGGTGCTTGCTCACGTCCATTGTGCAGAGTAGGTGCACATATTCTGAGCAATGGATATATTCAAGCACTGCCAAGTTATTTAAGAGTTATATTGCTTTAGTATTACCAGTAAATTTGGGTTAGTTATTTTAAAACAGTATTTACCATGTCATGAAATGTGTCTGCGCTGTTCGAAGCAGCAGAGGGCAGCCATGGTAGGGGTGTGTGCGCACAATGCAAGTCTATGGGGAACTGTGACAAAGTGCCCGCCCCTGTATATATTATCTGTTATATGTTGCATGTGGTGTGTAAATGTTGGTGTATAGTCATTGGTACACGGTATATAAATGGGTCTGTGTAACACGAGTGTTTAAAATGTATATTTGTATTTAGGCACGAGGATTGCACAGCACTTCACGTACAAGTAAAAAGTAATAATATGTGAGCACGGGGAATTGCACTTTATTAATTCACGTGCAGTTGTACCGAGACTCCAATTGAATGATTGATTAGCAATCGAGTCTCGGTACAGCTGCATAAAAGCAGAATGTTTTCACTCACCCGGGGTTGTGTGTTCGGTGAGTGGAGAACGGGATTGGGGACGGAGGTAAAGAGAAGAATAATAGTAATAATCGTTAAAAGAAGCTTACCGTGTTTTGTCTGTTTGGTCCGTTTTGTTTATTTTGGCTACCAGTGCCGTGTCCTGTGTTTTTTTTTTGTTTAATTAATACAACCGTTTATTTTCTGTCTGTTCTGTTCACTCATTAAATGCTGAGCGAAGCCATTCGCTCAGCTCAACCAAACTCCACCTCTCTGTTTATTTTCCTGTTTCTGGTCTGACGCCACCCACTCCGGCCGTCTTTGTGACAGGAACGTATTAAATGGAAATTATTTTTGCATTTGTATTGTGATAGATATGGGAAATTGATTTGAGAATTGATAACTGGATATTGTGCTGTGACAATACTGTTAGTTAAAATAAGGTTATGTGAAATATAAATTAAATTTGACTTTCAGGTTATTGAATGGTTTAGCCCAAGGGTGGAGTTATGGTGCTAGAAGGTATATATAGCTAGCAGTGGCTCATTTCAGGGAGAGGTTGGTTTAGTAGCAGTGTGCTTTAAAATAATGTCTGTCTTTAGAAAATAACAACAAGTATAATTTCAGTATACTCAATACTAGGCAAAGTGCCTTGTTTATTTTGATTTTTTGTTTGTTTGTTTTACATATCTATTGTCATTGTTTTTGTGGCTAATGTGCCTATTTTTGTTTTGTTTTGCTCTTCATTTCAACTGAGGCTGATTAAATCCCTCATTATTTTGTACTGAAACAAAGTCTGATGTCCACTTCTTGCAGCTCCTGCTACACCACTTTACCACATTAATCAAATCAATCAATCTATTTTATATAGCACCTTTCATAGTGGACCACCATCACAAAGCACTTTACAAGATGCAATAACTTTACAACTTATTTTATAAGACAATTTACAAATCCCCCCTTTCAAATGACTGTGAATGGTATTTCAATACAAACCTAATCTATAAATATCTAAAACTGTGCACCACGTAAAACTACCTAAACAGTGGATAAAACATGTAAAAAATGTTAGCAGGCTACTTGTGACTTCAGGGGGATATTATTATTACAATTATTCAACTCCACACAATATATTACCACAACACGGTCCCAAACAATACAAGTAGCAGTTTGGTGAAACGATAGTTCAAGTATATTCACCTAGGCCTCGGTCCTGTACTTAATCCAAGTTGCCAAACACTGTCGCAGTAGAAACGTCAACAAGCAAAGATAAAGTTGAAGATGACTGATCCAGAAAACTCCTAATCTGTTTGTTTACACCTGGTGTAAGGCTTGTATTTAGCTCCCTTCAGGCTCGATCCCCCCCACCACGAAACAGGATCTTGCAACAGAAGAACAAACAACACTTCATGTCCTCACTCCCTCCGTATCTCTGGCCATTCCCTATGTACACCTCGAGCTCAGCCCTCCCTACTCTTATTTGGACTTCTGGCCCAGAAACCGGTACTTAGCTTAAGTAGGGTAGGACCTCGCATCTCCGGTGCATACAGGGAGCTGGCAGTCCGTCCTTCAGTTGGTGCCTGTTTGCTCCTCCAGCACGTCGGTCATGGAGGAGGTGCATTGATGGGAAACAACACAACACCTTGTCATAAACCACAATTAATATTGGTAAATCTAAATATTTCTGCCAAGTGTCTTTACTTCTGATCATTTGTCAAACACCACAAGCTCCTCAGTGTAATAATATTAACAGTCTTCTTTTGATCAAAAAGCACTGCTTCAGCAGTATAATTCAAGGATGAATGCTTAGCTTTGCTCTCAGATTCTGACTGGTCCTTCCTTCTATTGGGCTGCCGTGTCTTTATCCTGCTTTATTCCCTTTAGAGTTCCAAATAATCCTTGTTATTACCATGTCTGTCTGTCTGTCTGTCTGTCTGTCTGTCTGTCTGTCTGTCTGTCTGTCTGTCTGTCTGTCTGTCTGTCTGTCCAGATGGCCTACTTTCTGTGTCCTCCATTTGATTCCTCCTGGAGCCATGCGCTCCCTTCATGTACTTTTATAACAGGCTGTCAAGTCATAGTTCATTGGTGCAAATGGAAAACACCTGGCTGCATTTGAAATTGGGGAATGAGACTCATTTCTCCCTCGCATCACCTGTGCTGTATTACAAATAACAATACATACTTAACAATAAATAACTTAAACACAGCAATACAAAATAAGCAACAATGTACCTCACTTTGGATAATAAACAAAAACAATGTGAAAAATAACAAGAGTAAAAAAAAATTATAATAACTATAATAAATGCAAAAGCAAAACAAAACAAACCATAATGTGCACAACCCCAGCTAATTATAGTCACTCATGACATTTACTCAATAAAACATGAGTAGAGAAACTGTGCACAATATAAAATGCACCTGGAATTCACCATTGGATAAAGATAATGCCTAGGGTCAGTAAAATTTCACTAATCAGAAAAAAAGCATTGCGTTATCTTGTTTACAAGGGAATCCTGTGGAGTCAGAAGACAATAGATTATAAAATATATTTATAAAAAAATATGTTGTAGGTCTTGAAAACATTATCACATACAAAAAAAAAAATACTAGTTTTATACAGTAAGATTCTAAAATTAGCATGAAGTAACTCGACTCCATACCATTACAGGGTAGTAGGGCCCTGTGACTGTTTAAAATTGACAACTGTTTTGTGTTGACAAGACCTGTAGATAAATTACATCACTAGACAGGCCTACCGGTAAACAGAAGGTCACATTTTGAAATACAAGCAGTTCTTGTCACTAATAAAGTCTAATTAAACTTTTTTTTTTTTTTTTTTTTTTTTTGTGGAGATGTTAATGTTTACTTTGTGTTAATGATTAAAGGGAAACTGTCTTTAAAATACTGCAGCACATTTTTGCTTCCAATCATTCCAAGCATGACAAGCCTCACTGTGCTTTGTGTTTCTCTTTGCACACTTTGCATTTTGCAAAGGAGTATCTTAGTTCATGGGGACCTTGACACGTACGTATTTGTATTCTTAATATTTTATGATGCAGTTCTAATAAACATTGGCAAGTAGTTAGTTATTCTATGTTTTAATATTTAGTTATGTTTTAATCTATTTTGAATTAAAACCAATTTTTCTCCTTTAAAAAGGAGCTTTAAAATGAAGTTTCTTAATGCAATGCATTGTGCAATACAATATGAAATATATTGTGTATAGAACAATACACAAAGAAATGCAACTTTTTATTTAATGTAATATTGGGCCTTATTCATAACTTTAAATACTGTTTTAATTGATGCTTTTGAAACCAATTTGAATCCATTTACAAAGCACTTATTAGTCTAGACTGTTACTTTAAGTGGTTTTTTAGATTTCATAATTGACCTTGCTGAATAAAATGTTATCTTTTAAAAAAAAAAAATCTTTAATATGTATTTTTGTGGCACAAAAGATTTTATTTTAAAACACATGTTTAATAAATCAACTGTTTTATACTGTTAGCACCTTTACTTTTGTTTGAAACATAAATAATTTGATGTCACAGCAAAAAAAGAGCAAAGGAGTCCTGAGAATATGCAAAAGACAATAATTTATATTTATCATTTCTAAACAGAAGATTTCATGAACTCCATCTTTGAATTGAATGATTAAAAAAGGATTAAATATCAGCCCTTGACAAAACACATTCCTTAAAACAATTTTGTAAACAGCACCCATTGTTTGTTATTATTTTAGATTACATATACTGTAGTTGGAATAAGTACAATATTTATTAATAATTTATCATTGCGTTTAATTATCTGTATTTACAGTGCTCACCCTTTATAACGCTATAGAGGGGAGATAGTTACAAGGCTGTGTTATTTGTGTTCCGCCTTATAACGAGTATAAAAGGGCTACTGTAATGGCATTATGAACCAAATGGGAGCCATGACTCTACTGTGTTATAATTATAATGGGGCGCATTATAACGGGTGAGGACTGCATTTAGCATGATTCATCCATCATTCTGCTGTTTTTTTTTGTTTGTTTATTACCCCCCACCCCCCCCCCCCCCCCCGCCCCATGCAGAATCGTCTTAGATTATGATTCAGGCTGTGTCTAAAGCATGTGTCTAAAAACATTGTATTCTGATGAATGTTGACTAAGCTGCACATATTTCAGATTTTCTGGACAAAACTATTGAATATCAAATATACAGAGTTGGTGTAGAGTTCAGTTTGGCCTACAATAAGCCTTAACTTGCAGTATACTGTAGGTTTTACAAAGTAACTGCATAAAATAATGATGGACGTATTCTTACTACAAAAATGGTTTAACTAAAAGGATTTGAAGTTGTTACACTTTGAAATCTAATGACTGCAAATATTAATTTGTTACAGGGATGACCATGAATCTGAACCGTTGAAAAGGACGGTTAGAGAGGTCAATGCCCCAGCTGCTGTGGACTGTAAAATGAGCCCCTGGACAGAGTGGAGTGAATGTGATCCATGTTCGGAAAAAATGGTAAGAGAAAGACTAGAACAACGACTCTTATAATAATGCCACATCAGATTCAATAAGGGGGACAATGTCTAATGGGGAGCTGCATTGGTCTGGCAGCAGAACAACAAGCAGGTTCTTCTTAAAGTTATCAAAAATTTAGTCTTGTATACGTACAGTATATCCTCTAACAAGCTACTCACAATATTCATTTACATTTTTGTTTGTTGATTACATTTTATGTAAATTCCCACTTTGAAAATTACTGTTGGACCTAGAATTAATATCAAACCTCAACTAATAAAGTGTTTACTAAAATGTGCACCTCCATTTTACAACTTCTAGTTATCAGAGCACTCTAACACAAAAAATGTGCCTAGCATCAACTTGTATCAGTGGGGCAAACAGACTCAAATTCCAAAATCAATACAAGCAGAAAAGTTAAGAACTCACCCATTGCAATTCAAGAAGGATTTGTAAAGTGGTAATAACCATTTTATCTGAGATAATCATGTAATTATTCATTTTAAATGTTAAATTCAGTATGCTTGCAGTAGATGATTTTCCACTGTAATTATTAATTTATTCTTTGCTCTTCCTCCAGTTTCGTTCAAGGAGTATTGAAACATTTGGACAGTTTAACGGGCTGGTCTGTAATCAGCCAATAGGAGACAGTAAATCCTGCAAAACTCAAGCTGTGTGTGATCACGAGGAGCCCCAGTGTGCAAAAACATATTTTTTGTGTGATTCAGGTAAATGAAAGTGAATTGCTCTTGTATGCTTTACAATTAATAGCCGAAGTGATTATTGCATTAGAGGGAGGTTGTGACTCTTGTTCATTTCTACAATTAGGTCGCTGTATTAAAAAGAGACTGGAGTGTAATGGAGATAATGATTGTGGAGATAATTCTGATGAGAACTGTGATGAGGAACCAAAGAGGCCTCCTTGTCAGAACCATGATATTGAAGTCTCCGAGCTAGGAAGAACAGCAGGATATGGGTAAACTTCAGAAAAAATGATCATAGCAGTGCTCTGACATGGCAAACATCATTCATAGCAGTGCACTGACACAACTAGCATCATTCATAGCAGTGCACTGACAAAACAAGCATCATTCATAGCAGTGCACTGACACAACAAGTATCATTCATAGCAGTGCACTGACACGGCAAGCATCATTCATAGCAGTGCACTGACACGGCAAACATCATTCATAGCAGTGCACTGACACAGCAAGCATCATTCATAGCAGTGCACTGACACAACAAGCATCATTCATAGCAGTGCACTGACACGGCAAGCATCATTCATAGCAGTACACTGACACAACAAGCATCATTCATAGCAGTGCACTGACACGGCAAGCATCATTCATAGCAGTGCACTGACACAACAAGCGTCATTCATAGCAGTGCACTGACACGGCAAGCGTCAATCATAGCAGTGCACTGACATGGCAAGCGTCATTCATAGCAGTGCACTGACACGGCAAGCATCATTCACAACAGTGCACTGACACGGCAAGCATCATTCATAGGAGTGCACTGGCACAGCAAGCATCATTCATAGCAATGCACTGACACGGCAAGCATCATTCATAGCAGTGCACTGACACAACAAGCATCATTTTCAAACCAATAAGGTTTACACAAGCTGACACCTGACAGTGCAGCTTTACAAAGTTACTGTTGAAAATGTTTTTTTTTTCTAGAACGATATCCACGATTGAACTTCATCTAGAGAATCATAGAATGCAGTTGTGTAGTTAGGCACTATTTTTCTGTCTTTGTTGCAGATTTCTTGAAGTTATATAATAGTGCACTAGGGTCTGGTGTAATACCCTTGATAGCTGAGAGATTATATATATATATATATATATATATATATATATATATATATATATATATATATATATATGTGTGTGTGTGTGTGTGTGTCAGACTAGACACTAGCTATTTACAGTAATCAGTGGCCCTCCTGTAAAGGTAATTTAACTTAGTATTTTTTTGTTAAAACACTATTAAGCAAAGGTGTAATTTCTCATTCATATAGCATCAATGTACTTGGAATGGAGCCCAGAAGTAATCCTTTTGACAATGAATACTATAATGGGATTTGTGACAGAGTTCGAGATGGAAATACCAAACAGTATTATCGCAAACCTTGGAATGTTGCAACTCTATTATATAATGTAAGGCTGCTCTTAGATTTCAGATAATTTTATCCGCAAAATCCAAAGAAGATTGACGATCACATTGACAAAGTGGCACAATGGCCTATATTTATAAAGCAAGTCTATGCATTTGCAGGCATGCCAGCTTTATGAATATAGCCCAACTTCTTACCATTAAAATAGACTAAATTATCTAAATAAAAATTAAGTCAGTCTGTTTTCTTAGAAAATAAATGGTTGAATATTTTGTTCCCTTTAAAGACATTTACAGATGAATCATTCTCAAAAGAGGTATATGAAAGTTCAGATTCTCTGGTCAAAGAGATCTTGACGGAGAATTCTCTTAAATTTCAAGTGGGGATGTCATTCAAGATCATGCCAACAGAATGTAATGTCACTTCTAACATCAAGTTGGATGTCAATTTCGAAAGGACTGAAAAATTGAACACATTAAATGAATACTCTCTTAGTAAGGTAAAATCATTTTTTCAATTATACACATAATTCAACAAAGTCTAATCTTATGTATCATTTATCAATTTTATACTTTTAAACTAACTGTCCTATTTGTGGATTTGCAGAATATTTAAGTAATGGAGCACTCTGCAATATTGCTAGACTAATCACTGTCTTGCTGTGTCACAAAAGAGTGGACAGAGCCAAACATAGCTCCTAAAAATCTACAAGCAAGATGGTGGTATCAGAAGCCACTAGGAATTACATTAAACGAGTAAAGTGATATTATAAATGTGATATGGGATTCACTGATGTGTCCTGTTTTTCCCTTGGGCGTTTGTGTGCACCAAATTATTATAATTACCATTTTATAATAAATCAATGAATATAACATTAATTAGATTAGTAAGATCTTTCTAACAGTTAAATGTTTTTTTTCCAACTTTGTTTATATTTAGACAATATCCTTTTTGCGTGTGAAAGGTAGGATTCAGCTGGGTACTTTCAAAATGCGGAGCAGGGACCTTATGCTTACAGATACATTCATGGAAGACTTAAAATTTCTACCAGTAAAGTATGAGAAAGGGGAATACTTCAGGTTTTTTGAGGACTATGGTACTCACTTTGCTGATTCTGGGAAAGTAGGAGGCCAATACGATCTTGTCTTTGTGATAAATAAACAGGAATTAAAACAACAAAGTAAGTTTTTCTCATATTTAACATTTCTAACATGTTCAAAGGAATCTAAACTCTTTGTGACTTGCTAATAGTTCCATTTAAATGTAATGGTTTTGAATGGCAACTCGCTGTTGTAGCATAAATTTGCTTCCATGGAAAGGTTTATTGTGGGAAAGTGTCAGACCAGAGTTCTTGGTGAGTTGCAAAATGCAGCACAACAGGGTCATGCTTATATGATTCAATGGACCCAAATCATAATCTAACACATTATTTAAACTTTCAATAAAATGACACAACTTTCATTATATATTTTTTTTCATGTGATTAAAAAAGTCACACATATAGTATGCATGTTTTACTATGTAACACCTGTATCAAGATATCAGTTAAGCAAAACGATTACAAACTGCAGTTCCGTAATCATTTCAGATAAGGAAATGGAAGAAGTCCAAAACTGCCTTGGATTTAATTTTGGAATGGACATTAATGCAAATGACATGAGTACATTTGCAACTAGTATTAAACCCAATTTCTGCAAGAAAACTAAAGATGGAACAACTGGTAAGTCGGATTTAATTTTTTTGTGCTCAATTTATTGGATTTAAATTAATGGACATCTGTCAGACCTCTTGTGCTCAATGAATCCCAAAATATCTAATAGCCCCATCATCAAATATATTTTCAATTGTCCATGAGAATGCATTGCTGATAACATATATGACTGGTTAACAGCTAGTTGTGAGATTGAAAATCAATGTATAAAACAGGTACAGCAGCACACCAAAGTTTCTTGGCTAACAATAGTGTTTGATCCATGTCTTAAAACTATACACTGCATATACCCTACCAGGAAAGGCACAATAGTGAGGTACTGTAGCAGGTCCCTTTGCATGTTTCCAAGAGGCCTTTCTGTATAGAAGTGGCCATACATTATTAAATGATAGCAACGAGGAAAGTATTAGGAGCCTGCTGTTATCCCCACTGTAGTTTTATTTTTGATCTTTTATATTGCATATGGAGTGACAAGGAATCAAATATCCTGTGGTTGATCATATGTTTAAAATGGTGTATTTTCAGATCAAAAGTCTACTAATGATTTGATTAAGAGCACTCTTTCCTTTGTCCATGGAGGGACTGCTACAAATGCTGCTTCCATCAGACAGCACATTAAAGAGGAGGGTGTGGCAGATCTAACTTCCTATGTAGAGTGGGCTGCATCATTATCTGATGCTCCTGTTCTGATTGACACTACAGTAAGTAATGGGAGCTACTATTCAGTGATTGTCCAGAAACAATCTATCATGATATGTAATTGTGGTGGGGTGCCCCGTCCCTGTGCGTATTTATGTATTTTATGTTTTATGTGGGGTGTTATTGTTGGTGTGTATGTATATTGGTGCATGGAGTATAATGTGGGCTATGCAGAGAGAGAGAGAGAGAGAGAGAAAGAGAGAGAGAGAGAGAGAGAGAGAGAGAGAGAGAGAGAGAGAGAGAGAGAGAGAGAGAGAGAGAGATTGTTACAGAATTAGAATTATTAATATAACAATTGCTACTTGTGCGGGAGGACCCCCACGATACTTGTTTTTGTTCATCCACTATTTGTTTGTTTGTCTATTTATTTTGGCTAATATGCCATTTTGTTTGTTCAGTGTTTGTTTGTTCAAATCTTTTATTTATTTATGTGTTCTGTATTTCTTGGCCTGATGTCACCACACAAGCCAGCCTGTTCACAGCAATAAACAAGTTTGTTTATATCGATGAAAGGTCTAGCATAGGGTTGGTGATTTCTTTAGTACAACACAATAAACCAAGCGTTGCACTGATATCTCAAACCAGTGGAAATGTATGTTTTAGCTGAGACACAACCAGACTTTTAAGATGAGGGTTAGGGTTAGTTCTAATTAAATAATTGCTTATCAAATCACACTATAGCTCTATAAACAAAGGAGGTGTTTTCTGTAGAGGATTTTGTGGAGAACAATGATTGTGATGATAACACATTTACTGTTTAGTGGTGGGGGTTTGGTGTGAAATCTCTCTATGCATCCAACTGTGCATGTCCCCCTTTAAAGTTACGGAACATTTAACGTTATGGTACTGTGAATCATATTATGTATTCTCTTTTCTCAGCCAACTCCAATATATACTTTAGTGCCAGTGACAATGCAACATGCCAACGAAAAGAAAGAAAATATGGAGAGAGCCCTTAATGATTACATAGCGGATCCTCAGTTCACACCAGCGTTTCACGTTCGGTACTGTTTTACCAACCGTGTCATCGTGTCGATTTTCCCCGTTACGTAGACAGAAACAGGTATTTAATACTGCCAAAGAACGGACGGGTTGACAATTTTTTATATAACTTTAAATTTTCCATATCATCAATGGTCTGTAAAGACCGGATTAGGTCACGATGTTAAACCGACTTGCGAATATTTAAAAGACAAAGATTTACGACTGTAAACATTTTGGTTTATAACAAAATATGCAAAAATCAGCTCATATATATATATATATATAGATATATATATTATATTATATATATATATATAGGCTGCTGTGTAGAGCAGGAGTGGGCAAATCTGGCCCTTCACAACCAGGTCTTTGTTCTAACCATGTTCTTAACTGTTTATGTCACGATAGACAGGTAAATAGTGGGCAAGTATATTCATTCTAATTACAGTAAGTAGCAGAACTTCGCCACCTGGTGAAAGGTACAGGTACAAGGTCCCATGATTTTGGTATATGCTGGTAATTAGGAATCTAGTTCTTGGTAACACTTTCATTCGGATCCCTTGTTGCAGGTTCTTTTTGATCCCAGGACCACACAACACAAGGTAGTTATACATAGCTTTTATTTAGTACACAAGTTTTTAAAAAGGTGGAATTTCATAGGTCACAGCACACAATATAATTTCTTTATCTGTTTAACACAGAATAGTCTAATTAGTAAAAATGCAAAATAATCCTTTAATAGCCGGGGTATAGCAATTAAAAAGAATGCATTAGAATTTGCCAAAAACATAAAATCTAACATTTGTAATGCAACTGGCTATATTTTTTGCCAAGAGAAAATAAAAATTTCAGTCCCACAAGTCTTAATTCTGTTAATCACTACAGGTGGGTCTAACTGATTGCAACTGTTTGCAGTATGCTTAGAAACGAAAGTCTGTGTTCAGCGCAACTCCCTCTTGTCTCCAGGAGCACTCATGGATTCTTCCATGTGGCAGTGATAAAGCTTTAGAACTGGGCTCCAGCGAAACAAAGTAATTATTCAGCACCGGTTGTAAGAACAGATTTCAATCCCAATACTGGTTCACTCAATAGTCAATATTTATTACTTCATTTGTCTATCAAAAATATAGAAACAGTCTCAGCTTACTCTAGTCATTCCAACCCGGATTATCTTGACTGGTGATACGGCAGTCACGGTATTACAGAGTAAGCGAAAATAGACAACCATCAGCATCTTCTGCAGCCAAACACAAGCACAGATACACACAGTTCTTCCGGTAATGTAATTCCCTGCTTGTTGCCTTGATCACGTCTCTTCCAATCTCTGTGCTCCTCTCTCTCACTCCTGGTATTTAAAGATGTGTGGATTTGCTTGCTTCTTTTACCGGCTCAGCTCACACACTCTTTTCCACCTACATGGTCCACCTTTTTATTGTCTATGAAGGGTAGTTTAAGGCAGGTGAAAATACCTGTGATTGTTAATGTAAGAGTCGGGTGTCAGAAATCTCAAACTGTGTCAAGTGTTGGTGCTCAAGCATCATACACCAACAATTAGTGAATAAAACAAAAGCAATTAAAAGATAATACAATAAGAAAACAACTTAGTGACACACACGATACTATTGAAAATCCAAAACACCTTATAATAATAACAGTGAAAAGTAAAATACTCAGTGCACACAATAATTAAAAACTAATTGAAATTGTTCCACACACAGACAGACAGACAGTACCTCTTTCCTCAAAGTTGAATGATAGAGGGACTGATAATTTAGGTCAGTAGCTTGTTAAATAGCCTCTAACCTTGTATAATTCCTTTTTTTTTTTTTTTTTTTTTTTTTTAAGGTTTACACTGTGAATTTCTCACGATATCACGTTTAATGCTGTTTTGGAGTTTTGCTGTTTTCATGTGTCTATATCTGTTGTCATTTGGAACCCTTATTCTTTATAGTGATGCCTTTCAGAAATAAGAATTTTGGGCAAATTTAAACAAAAACCTTTATTTTTTTGCACATTGATTTGCAGATGCTTTTCAAAGTACCACCCCAGAAGGAAACTGGGGTTGCTGGTCTGCCTGGTCTCAGTGTAGGAGCGGTAAGCATACCCGCACTCGAAAGTGCAACACAGAGGAGTCAGGGGGCACTTGCAAAGGGGACACTTCCAGCAGTGACTACTGCTAGGAGGCATCTGTACAAGTAAGTTTAACCTTAAACAATATTAAAAACAGCTTTACACAGCTCCACTAAAATCATTGGGACACCAGTCATTAAACAGGATGACAGTGGGTCGGGCTTTTATTGCCTCTTGTTTACTAAGTATATTGATAACACTGAACAGTTAATCCTCTTCATTAATATAAGCAAAATACGTTAATAAGAAGGCCTTCTCAAAAGTGCAGTCACTCCCTAAAATGTGATCCATTTTCAGGAATACCTAGGGGAGCGACAAAAAAAGTTATCACACTGGATCCAGTCTTGGCAGTCATTATTGCAGTAATTATTTTCTTTGGGAGAAAATCAACACCAATATCCCACCCAGAAAGAAAGTACTTTACTTGTTGCACTTTAAAAGTAAATTTATAAAACATTTTTATGTTAATAGTGATTTTCTTATTATTTTAGGGCATGATCACCAGCAAGTAACAACAAGTTGGAGAGATAAAACTGAAGCTTTTACAATCTAAGATCTTGTAAATTAACTTTGAAATAAAAAAAATAAAGGTCAGACCCTTGCCATCTCAGTTGTCTATAAAAATAATTTCTTAATGTATTGTATGCATCCCTTTTAATAAAAATATAAAACAAAAGTATTTATTTTTTATATTTAAATATTGTTTTTTGGATATTACAAATCATTATTTCCTCTCACTTTCTTGTCATTGGATTTAACAAAATGCAGACAACATTAAATAAGCATGCCAAAGTGATTGTGTTAACACAAAAGCAGTGCTTTTTAAGAAAAAAGATAGGATACAAATTATAAAGGCCCAATGCCCTATACACCACTGTGAACGACTGGTTTGCAGTGCACAGGTGTAGTGGTGATGCAAGTGCTCCATACAACGACAGACAAAGTTCACGGTTCAAACAATGCTTTTATTTTATTTTCGGTCAGCTTGACCACTGAAATAATAATGCTGGCTCTACCCAACTATGGGTATTGCTAGCGTATAAATCAAGGGGTTTCAGTTCCAAAATAATAATACAAAACACAGACGCAGAACACAGATACAGATACGTCTCCGAACAGTGAGTGCTCTAGGTGCAGGTGCAGCGAGTTAACAATATTGTAAGGACAAGTGCAGTGCAGTCTGGGTTTTAGCGCTGGCTATAAGCGGCAGCTCCCAGGTACATACAAGTCGTCTGGCAAAAGACAAATACAGACAGTTACAAAACAAACAAAGCACTTCACTTACAAGTACTAATAGATAGTTTCCTTTCTCATTCCTAGTGGAAACACATCAAAAGGAACATATTACATCGTCACATCCCCAATTATACCCTTAGTCACGCCCCCTGCGATAGCTAGTCCAGTCACGTCTCCTCCAATCCATGACTTACACATGGCATGCTGCTTTAGGGCAATTTGTGACCCCCATTGCTTCAGGCATGGTGACCCCAGTACTAAATTTACTTAAGTACACAGTATATACAGTTCCGGCAATGTCTAAAGCAAATTTTAACTGAATTGAAGTCAAAGTAGATGCTATAGTCAGAGGTGAAAGTAACTTTAATTTCTTACCTGTGTAGTATTATTTTCAGGTACTCAGTGCACTGCGCTTGCTCATGCATGCCTAAACAACTTCCTCTAAGAAAGCAGGGAAGCACCTATTCTAATCTGGTATGTTATGATGTTTTCGATCCTTTATATCTTTTTTTAAAAATTGCATTTATCATATTTTCCAGTCTTTAACGTCGTTTTAATGTAATTAATCATATTTTCCACCATTAAGAAAATAGTATGTGAATGTACCTTTTTTTTTTTACTTTGAGGTGGACGTCGTGAATTGTTTTTTCTTTGTAGAGAAATAGATTGTCTGTTTTTGGTTTAGGTTTGCAAAAAAATTATTTACAATTAATGGTAAATGTACCTCTTTTTGACAATAGGAAAATACCAATCAGACAGTGTACCACTTTCTGACATCATACAGGTCGGGACACGTACCACATTCTGATGATGTACCACTTTCTAATACTACAATGGCTCTGTAGTCCAGATCACAACTTCTATCAAAGTGAAAAACAAGGTCCACAAACTTCAACTTGATGCTTATGTATAAACTTCAGGTAATTCAAACAGTATTCCAATCCCAATTCCAAAAAAAAAGAAGATAGTGACCGAAAAGTTGAAAAAGGCATTCAAATGGAATAATATAGATAGAACTTTTTTTTTTTACTTTTTATTAATTGTGCATTTTGTTTGAAGAAAATCAGACTGTGTTGGTTAGTTAAACTGTTCCCTCACTACTACCTCTAGTTTAATGAAAATTGATTTGAGTAGGTTTCAAGAACTCGTGACTTGGACACAGACTCATACATAAACCACAAATACGTTTACATTACATTAAATTGTGTTACGCTATTATTATCTTACATCTTATTCCCAAATCTCAACTCATCTTCCCCTCTTTTCTCCACTAATTCAGTGGCCTTATTGAGATTTCATAAGTGCCTGTGACCAGATGGCCTGTACGTGACATTAGACCAGGAAGTGACAGACACTGTACTGCGAAGTTAAGCATGGTTGCACACATTTATTATATGTAAAAACAGGTTGAAACACAAAACAAACACTTACACAAAACAAATGGCATGATGGCCGAAACAAACAGACAATAAGTGAACACAGCAAACAAGTATTGTGCTGGTGTAAAGCCAGCACGAGTAGCAATTGTTATTTGTTTCTCTAAACTTATGATCCTCCTCTGAACAAAACCCAACCCAGACCGTGAGTTTCCTGCCTCTTTTATGCACCTGTGCCTGAGCTTGATAGCTTGTTAAATCATTCAATCAGGCACATTCTACACGCAAAGTGATTAATAAAATACATTTAAATCATAATAATAATAAAAAATACACACAAGGGCAGGGTGTAACCTGTCACATACCTAGCACACATGTCCTTAATGGCCACCTCCCCCCTTAAAAAGCCCAAAAGTCTTGGTCCGGACCATTCAGATGCCAGGCCATCCTCTCTTGGCAATACTGGCAGCATAAATGCTGCCTCCTCTGGACGTGTAGCCAGCAATGCTGACAGCGACAATGCTGACAGCTAACAGGCTGGCTCCTCTGGCAGGGGCAATTCTGGCAGCGCTGGCAGCATCAATGATGTCAGTAGAAATGCTGACAGCAGCAAGGCTGGCTCCTCTAGCAAAGACAACCCTGGCAGCAGCAACAGCAGTGCAAGCTCCTCCTTCAGAGACAACTGCGCTGGGCCCACTGGAATGTTATGGTAAATTATCTCTTTTACTTACATCCAAGATCACTGTCTAGCAACAATTCACAATACAAAATAACGTTTTGGTGGCAAAATATTAGATGTAATTATTACCATACCCAATGTTTGCCCTATGGGAAATTTTGATTTAAAATAAAATTGGGAAACTGCATTTTTTTTTTTTTTTTTTTTTTTTTTTTTACATCTAGCGAAAGTCAAGGGGGATGAAACCATTAGAAATAAAACCTGTATATAGGACAAAACATTAATACATGGTCTCTGCTAAATACATAAATATAATAATAATAATAATAATAATAATAATAATAATAATAATAATAATAATAATAATAATAATAATAATAATAACAACAACAACAACAACAACAATAAAAATGCAAGAAGGGATGCAGTGAAGTTTAGAATACTTTTTAAAAAATCGGAAAGATGGAGTTTAAGAAAATGAAATAATGAATTAGTTAATTTAACCAAGTACGTAACTTACAGAAATATTTTTTTTTTGTTTGTTTTTTTTGCCATTAAGCTCCCTGATGTTACTCTATTTCCGAATTCACCTCAAATGCTGTAGCATTATAACTACCATCTCCTTAGTTATTTTATACATTGACCGCTGAGCTGGTAAGTCAACACATATAACGGTTCCCTTTCAATTCGAAAATAACCATCAAGGATGGGATATCGCCTCCATGCGGTAGGATTTAGCTGAGCTTATGTCAAAGCTGCCAATAGACTGGTGCATGCACTGACGTCTAAGCCCGCCCCGTTGTCGGCTTAGAATACCCAGTGTATGCAGCATCACATTCTCCTTTGTTTTCAGCCAGGTAGGTGTAAGCACATAAGTATTTTTCTCTCTGAGAATCAATTACATTCTTGTATTAACACTGTTGTACTCATTTAGCTTTAAGCTTGGGAAGCTGGCTATTGCCCCTTCCCTGAGTTGATTCGGTGTTAGCTTGCTGAGCTATTAAAACTTTTTTGTTTACATTTTCACACTTGCTTTGGTGTAGCATTTCTATCCGTCTTTTTATATACTTATATTATTATTAGTACTGTGTATATTGGTTGTTTTTTTTTTTTATCTGTTCTCTCCTTAGGTAGTAGAATAGATCTTAGCAGGGGTACGCTCTGCGTACCAGCTACTGGGCCACGCAATTGAAGCCTCAGTCTTGAGTTCAGCAGCCTAGGGTTGGAGCTTATTTTTCAGCCAGCACAGTAATATAACCCACGGCTTATACTAACTCGCCACGGGGTCGCTATTAGCTATTTTAGCTAGTTTGGCTACAGTACCCCTGCATTTAAAAAAACACCGCCTTAGGCCATTGCCTGTATTTTTTGAGCACTGAAGTCCAGTATCAGCACCCTTCAGACCATTATTGGAGTGTTTTCTCATTCCTGAGCACAATACCAGCACCCAGGGATCTACTTGCGGTTCAGCTGACTTTCAAGTGTCATCGTGCTTAGTGTTCCAACTTTCTCGGTAATCAGCGCTTTGGCACTCTAAGCTCCACGTGTTAGTGCTCTGCGTGTTAGTGTTTGGTGCTCCAGCACCTTGCTCACTGCACATGTTTGCCGCTCGGCACCTGGTGCATCGGTGCTCGGCGCGGTGCTTCGACGCTAGGTGCATGCGCTCGGTGCTTTGGCGTTCGTTGCACACGCTGGGTGCACACGCCTCGGTGCTCGGCACGGCGCTTTGACATTTGGTGCTCAGCTCTTCGATGCTCGGTGCATGTGCTCGCCGCTTCGCCGCTCGGTGCCCGGTACATGCGATTCAACACTCGATGCACGTACATTGGTGCTTGTATGTGCTCGGTGCTTAGCACTCCACGTACATAATGTCCAACCCTAACGGCTCCACCTGTGCAACAGCAAGACCCACCTCAAGGGACTTGGGATTTGGATGCGATCTCTAGGGATGCATCAGACGTGGAATCCTCCTCTATGAAGAGGGTTTGGACACAGAGTTGGTCTCGCAGCACTCCAAACAGGAGCCTGCATCGGAGGTGTTGTAGACGGATGACCCCTTGTGGTTGGTAGTTGAGCAAGCAGCTCGTCACCGTGCAAGAACCTCGGCAGTCCCTTTTTGAATCACCATCTGCACAGGTACATCATACCAGGATGCTTCCGGCATTCCCAGATTTTATTAAAGAAGTGCAGTCCACTTGGGGGGGGCTCTGGTCTCTGCTCCTGCTACATTGAGAAAAGTTTCTGCTTTTTTGACGATGCAGGGAGCAGACTCGGTCAGGTTGGCATCTTTTCCACGAGTAGACATTGCTTTTGCTGCTCTGGTGAAGACCCAGACACTATCGGGGTTGTCAAAGGAGGTGCACCTCAAGAAGGGATATTTGGCAGCAATAAAGACAGTCACATTATCTATTGTTGCTAGCCTGTTAACAGTTTATCAGGCGGGGCTTATTAAGGACCTCCCAGAATGACCCTCAGCGTTCCTTAGAGCCGAGTTGGGGTTAGTTGCCCAATTACTGGTGAAACTAGCCCAGTTGAATGCTAGGGTGCAGGGACGGAACACAGCTTCGTTGGTGGTGGCTAGAAGGCAGCTCTGGCTCTCGCAGATGAGAGCTCTAGAGCCTGACAAGGTTCCCCTGCTAGATTCCCCTATTACACCGGGGCGCACATTTGGCCCAGCAGTGGAGGACATGCTCCAACGATCTGCTAAGGCCCGGGAGGCTTCTAAGCAGATGACGCAAATGTGGCCGCATCAGGGTTTTTAGCCGAAATGGCCACAACAATAGCTCTATCTTGATGACATTTTGTTGAATGGCCCCAATGCCTCCATCCATGACGAGCCCCTCTGCCAGGTGTTCTGCATGCTGGCCAAGAACAACCTCAAGCTCAATGAGGAGAAGTACGTCTTTTCTGTACCGTAAATTCAGTTTGTGGGATTCCGGCTGTCGGCACACAGCATCTCCCCATTACAGTCTAACGTGGGTGCAATCCACCAGATTACGGAGCCCACGTCGACTGCATAGCTCGCCTCCTTCCTGAGAATGACTGCACCTTCAATTCCTACTGCATTACTCAGCCACAATATCACCCCTATATCAGCTGCTTAAGAAGGAGGCTCCCTGGGCCTGGACTGCAGACTGCCGGGAGGCCATGCGCCTGCTGAAGCACCAGCTCACCACTGCACCCATCCTTGTTCACTTCAACCTCGCAAGCCCCACCCTGGTCACCTGTGATGCCTCTGCCTCAGCGCTGGGTGCCATCCTCTCCCAGCTCCAGGACGGGACAAAGAAGCCTATTGCTTTCACCTCTAGCATTGAGCCCTACCGAACAGAAGTAGCCGGTGGCTAGGTATGTGAGCACAGGCACATGTACCTCTATGACCGGGCGTTCACTCTCCACATGAACTACCAGGCTCCCACAGCCCTGATGTCCACCTCAGGCACAGGACACAGATCGCTCTGGCAATAGAGGTGGGCAGGTCGCCTGCAACAGTACAAGCTCTAGTTCACCCCAGGCCGTGACAGCATGGCAGCAGACCTGATCTCTTACAGTGATGTACACATGATACAAATATATTCTAAGGCTCTGTAAATAAAACAAATGGAAGATGAAATATGTAAGGTCACAATTATGGGGCCCCTAATTTTCTGGGGGCCCTGGGCCTGGGCCCCATAGGCCAGTCCCTTAATATGGGCCTGCATGCAACACCCATCTCTCTAAACTCTTTCTCCATTACTCTATCGCAGCTCCTTTTTATACTGAAATCACTCCTTCCCTTACAAAAAACCAAAAATCAAATAATTAACTTTAAAACCCATGTACATACAGTTAGCAACTATTATATAAATATATCAAAGTTAGATAAAATCACTAGGTTTTTGTGACAGGCTGGCGAGTAGATAGAGGCCCAGAGACAGACTGCAGTTCAAAAAAATATATACTTTTATTATAAATTAACACAAAATAAAAGTGCACAAGGGCAAACTAAAGATGTTTAAACACAAATACCTAAACAAAAAGCAAAACTTGCAAAAAAAAAAAAAAAAAAAAAGATTTCCAGGCTGGGCGATTCCTTCACTGGATTTAGAAAATTGAAAAATAAAAAGGCCTCCTTTTATGTCAGGTGGCTGGGCGTTGATTGATCATTAATCAAGTTAATCATCTAATCAACTAATCAACCCCAGCCACCTGAACATAATAAACCCAGGCAGGTAGGGGAAATTAACCCCATCCCTGCCAATTTAAAAAGGGCAGAGCTGTGTTCTGCCACACACCTCCCCCCATGTACAATGTACACCGGCCGCAATCGGCCAACTCCCCCCCCCCCCCCCCCCCCCCCCAAGAGTCCAATTATGTTCCTTGGGTGGGCTGTTTTGTTCTTTGGTTGAGGGGGCCCCAGATTACCTCCAAGGTAATACGTCGACAGCGGTCCGGCTCCCTCTGGTGGCGGAGGCGGAGGCGGCGACGGCGGCCTGGCTCCCTCTGGTGGCGGAGGCAGCGACGGCGGCGGACCCTCGGGAGGCGACGGCGGCAGCGGCCCCTCTGGAACCCTAAAAAACAAAAAGGAGACACCAGCAGCCCTATACGATGTAGAGCAGCAGGCAACCCCAGGCGACGCAGAGCAGCAGGCAACCCCAGGCGATCCAAATATGTCATCCCTGAGCGGAACGGGCATGGCATCCCTGAACGGTACAAGGCAGGCATCCGTGGGCCATAGCTTCTACCCTCTGGGCTCTGGAAGTGGCAGCTCCTCCCCTCTGGGCTCTGGGAGCGGCGGCTCCTCCCCTCTGGGCTCTGGGAGCGGCGGCTCCTCCCCTCTGGGCTCTGAGAGCGGCGGCTCCTCCCTCTCTGGCTCTCGGGATGGAGGCTCCTCCCTCTCTGGCTCTCGGGAAGGCAGCTCACCCCACTCTGTTGGAATAACCAGGCCATCTCCCATGTCTACCGCCAGGTAATTCACAACCATGAGGGCAACCTCTGGGAAGGACGCCAGGTGGTGTTGTTCCTCTCACTTTTCCCACCTCTCCCCATCATTTCTTCAGCTGCTGCCTTTCCTGCCTTTGCCGCTGTCTGCTCTTCTTTCCCCATTTTTAAAAAAAAAAAAAGATTTCCAGGCTGGGCGATGCCTTCACTGGATTTAGAAAATAGAAATGGTGGAAATGACAAATGACTGCTTCCTAACACAATTTGTGAAGGCACCCACTAGAGGGGAGGCATGCCTTGATTTAGTCTTTTCAAATAACGAAGATAGAATAACTAAAACAGAGGTCAGAGAACCACTGGCAAACTCAGACCACAACATGGTCTCATTTGAAGTGTTTTTTAAATCCCCAAAAGAAATGACTAAAGCTAAGGTTTACAATTTTAGAAAAGCAAACTATGAAGGTATGAAACAGAGACTAACAGAAGTAGATTGGAGTAAAATAGAGAAAACACCCACAGAAGAAGGATGGTTGTTCTTCAAAAATGTAGTACTAGAGGCACAAAACAATTATATCCCTAAAGTAGACAAATCTAAATGTAAAACTAAATTGCCAAAATGGTTTAATAGATCAATTTAAAAAAATATTCAGCGAAAAAAGGCACTTTACAGAGCATTAAAAAAGGACCAAAAAGAAAGTACGCAGAAAGAGTACACAGAACTGCAAACGCAAGTCAAAAAGGAAGTTAGAAAGGCCAAGAGAGAAATAGAAATAAACATTGCTAAGGGAGCTAAAACCAATTCCAAAATGTTTTTCCAATATTACAACAGCAAGAGAACATTCAAAGAGGAGATTAAATGTTTAAGAGATACAAATGGCAAAATCGTAGATGAAGAAAAAAAAATAGCAAATATGTTAAATGATTATTTTTCACAAGTTTTTACAAAGGAAGATACTGACAACATGCCCCACATGTCATCCAGTTCCTGTCCAGTTTTAAATAACTTTAGCATAACTGAGGCAGAAGTGTTAAAGGGACTAGGAGCTCTTAAAATAAACAAATCCCCTGGGCCGGATGAGATCCTCCCAGTAGTACTCAAAGAAATGAAAGAAGTAATTTACAAACCGCTAACCAAGATCATGCAGCAGTCTCTTGACACAGGGGTGGTACCGACAGACTGGAAAATTGCAAACGTAATACCGATCCACAAAAAGGGAAACAAAACTGAACCAGGTAACTACAGACCAGTAAGCCTGACTTCTATTATATGCAAACTTATGGAAACTATAATAAGATCCAAAATGGAAAATTACCTATATGGTAACAGGGTACTGGGAGACAGTCAACATGGTTTTAGGAAAGGGAGATCGTGCCTAACTAACTTGCTTGATTTTTTTGAGGATGCAACATCCATAATGGATAATTGCAAAGCATATGACATGGTTTATTTAGATTTCCAGAAAGCTTTTGACAAAGTCCCGCACAAAAGATTAATTCTCAAACTGAACGCAGTTGGGATTCAAGGAAACACATGTACATGGATTAGGGAGTGGTTAACATGTAGAAAACAGAAAGTACTGATTAGAGGAGAAACCTCAGAATGGAGTGTGGTAACCAGCGGTGTACCACAGGGATCAGTATTAGGTCCTCTGCTATTCCTAATCTACATTAATGATTTAAATTCTGGTATAGTAAGCAAACTTGTTAAATTTGCAGACGACACAAAAGTAGGAGGAGTGGCAAACACTGTTGCAGCAGCAAAGGTCATTCAAAATGATCTAGACAAGATTCAGAACTGGGCAGACACATGGCAAATGACATTTAATAGAGAAAAGTGTAAGGTACTGCACGCAGGAAATAAAAAATGTACATTATAAATATCATATGGGAGATAGTGAAATTGGAGAAGGAATCTATGAAAAAGACCTAGGAGTTTTTGTTGACTCAGAAATGTCTTCATCTAGACAATGTGGGGAAGCTATAAAAAAGGCTAACAAGATGCTCGGATACATTGTGAAAAGTGTTGAATTTAAATCAAGGGAAGTAATGTTAAAACTGTACAATGCACTAGTAAGACCTCATCTTGAATATTGTGTTCAGTTCTGGTCACCTCGCTATAAAAAAGATATTGCTGCTCTAGAAAGAGTGCAAAGAAGAGCGACCAGAATTATTCCGGGCTTAAAAGGCATGTCATATGCAGACAGGCTAAAAGAATTGAATCTGTTCAGTCTTGAACAAAGAAGACTACGTGGCGACCTAATTCAAGCATTCAAAATTCTCAAAGGTATTGACAGTGTCGACCCAAGGGACTTTTTCAGCCTGAAAAAAGAAACAAGGACCAGGGGTCACAAATGGAGTTTAGACAAAGGGGCATTCAGAACAGAAAATAGGAGGCACTTTTTTACACAGAGAATTGTGAGGGTCTGGAATCAACTCCCCAGTAATGTTGTTGAAGCTGACACCCTGGGATCCTTCAAGAAGCTGCTTGATGAGATTCTGGGATGAATAAGCTACTAACAACCAAACGAGCAAGATTTGTAAACTCTCGTTTGTAAACTTTCTTATGTTCTTACCATAAAGCCTGCTTGTAATGCGCAAGCCAAATTGTTACCTTTGAGTAAGTGAAGGGCAGACAATGCCATAATTGTAAGAGGGCGTTGTGACTTATAAAAATAAATAAAATTGCACACATGATTCTAGGGGGAATTGTAATGTAAAACTGTGGCAGAGCACAGCTCTGCCCTTTTCAAATTGGCAGGGATGGGGTTAATTTCCCTACCTGTCTGAGTTTATTATGTTCAGGTGGCTGGGGTTGATTAGTTGATTAGATGATTAACTTAATTAACAATCAATCAGCGCCCAGCCACCTGACATAAAAGGAGGCCTCTGCTTCCCATTAGGAGGAGGGAGTTGAGGAAGCAGGTTGATGTTTTGTTGGTTGTGATTTTTAAGAACATAAGAAAGAACATAAAAAAGTTTACAAATGAGAGGAGGCCATTCGGCCCATCTTGCTCGTTTGGTTGTTAGTAGCTTATTGATCCCAAAATCTCATCAAGCAGCTTCTTGAAGGATCCCAGGGTGTCAGCTTCAACAACATTACTGGGGAGTTGATTCCAGACCCTCACAATTCTCTGTGTAAAAAAGTGCCTCCTATTTTCTGTTCTGAATGCCCCTTTGTCTAATCTCCATTTGTGACCCCTGGTCCTTGTTATTTTTTTCAGGCTGAAAAAGTCCCTTGGGTCGACACTGTCAATACCGTTGAGAATTTTGAATGCTTGAATTTTGAATGCTTTGAATCGCCACGTAGTCTTCTTTGTTCAAGACTCAACAGATTCAATTCTTTTAGCCTGTCTGTATATGACATGCCTTTTAAGCCTGGAATAATTCTGGTTGCTCTTCTTTGCACTCTTTCTAGAGCAGCAATATCTTTTTTATAGCGAGGTGACCAGAACTGCACACAATATTCAAGATGAGGTCTTACTAGTGCATTGTACAGTTTTAACATTACTTCCCTTGATTTAAATTCAACACTTTTCACAATGTATCCGAGCATCTTGTTAGCCTTTTTTATAGTTTCCCCACATTGTCTAGATGAAGACATTTCTGAGTCAACAAAAACTCCTAGGTCTTTTTCATAGATTCCTTCTCCAATTTCACTATCTCCCATATGATATTTATAATGTACATTTTTATTTCCTGCGTGCAGTACCTTACACTTTTCTCTATTAAATGTCATTTGCCATGTGTCTGCCCAGTTCTGAATCTTGTCTAGATCATTTTGAATGACCTTTGCTGCTGCAACAGTGTTTGCCACTCCTCCTACTTTTGTGTCGTCTGCAAATTTAATAAGTTTGCTTACTATACCAGAATCTAAATCATTAATGTAGATTAGGAATAGCAGGGGACCTAATACTGATCCCTGTGGTACACCACTGGTTACCACACTCCATTCTGAGGTTTCTCCTCTAATCAGTACTTTCTGTTTTCTACATGTTAACCACTTCCTAATCCATGTACATGTGTTTCCTTGAATCCCAACTGCGTTCAGTTTGAGAATTAATCTTTTGTGCGGGACTTTGTCAAAAGCTTTCTGGAAATCTAAATAAACCATGTCATATGCTTTGCAATTATCCATTATCGATGTTGCAGCCTCAAAAAAATCAAGCAAGTTAGTTACCATATAGGTAATTTTCCAACCCTGTTACCATATAGGTAATTTTCCATTTTGAATCTTATTATAGTTTCCATAAGTTTGCATATAATAGAAGTCAGGCTTACTGGTCAGTAGTTATCTGGTTCAGTTTTGTTTCCCTTTTTGTGGATCGGTATTACTTTTGCAATTTTCCAGTCTGTCGGTACCACCCCTGTGTCAAGAGACTGCTGCATGATTTTGGTTAACGGTTTGTAAATTACTTCTTTCATTTCTTTGAGTACTACTGGGAGGCCGTGACAGCATGGCAGCAGACCTGCTCTCCAGACCCTGCCGGCCAGCCGGCGGACACGGAAGACCACCTGATTCAACTGCTGCACTTGTTTACCTCCTTGAGCTCCAGCAGGTGTCGTTGGAGGATCCCCTATTCTGTACTCTATGCTCCCACATCACAGATGGCTGGCCTGCCCAATGCTGGATGAGCACCGTTCAAGGAGGAGCTGTCATGCTGGAACGACACTTTTGTGGCCCGGGGTACAGTCTGTACAGTCGTGCCGACTGCTCTGCGGGCAGCAGTTCTGGCTATGGCTAACAGGGACACCTGGGCATCGTAAGATTGAAGCAGCGATGTTGGGACCTATTGTGGTGGCCTGGTACTGACCAAGATGAAAACCAGCCAACCGGCTCGGCAACCACTGCAACCGCTGGCCTGGCCATCCAAACCATGCGAACACCTGCAGATGGACATCTGTGGGGAAATCCATGGTGTACCCCACCACCAGCGTTTCCTCGTGGTCATCTGTGATCTCCATTCCAAATGGCCTGAAGTCTTCTCAATGGGCCCAATCAAAATCCTAAACATCGTCATTACCTGCTGGGGTCTGCCTCAGGCCATTACTACTGATAATGAGCCACAGTTCATCTCTGCCGAGTTCTCCACTTTCCTCAATGACGAGGGGATCAAGCACATCCACACAGCTTCTATCACCCACAGACCAACAGGGGGGTCGAGCGGTTTAATCAAACCCCCAAGAACGGCATCATTGCGCATCGGGAATGTTGTGTTTAGTTGTTCTGTTTTGTTACAGGATTGTTTGTTTTGCCGCAGGTGAGCATGTGTGCTGGATTTACAGCAGTGATACACCATGCTAGAAAGAGATATGACACACAATAAAGTGTCCTGTTGTTGTACCTTAACAAGTTGTTGGAATACAACACAACAGGTATACTGTAAAACACCCCGGTATTTATTTACAATATTTGCCAGTAGCCCAGGTGCCTATTGTAAGATCATTATCATTTGCAAATACTCCAGATGCAATAGTGAAAAAGGTGCCTGCACACAACCATATAGAAACTACAAATAAAAAGGAGGAAAATACAAATATTCATTGCAAGACTGAATGCATGAAATACTGTTAATACAAACAAAACAAAAAAAATTAGAAGGCAACCCTGTTAATATCAGAAAACAAATTTGTTTTTTACTTACTTTCAGCACGCTCAAAACAGCTTCACAACTGGATTAAAAATTAATAACGTCACAAAAAAACTGCATGCATTATGTGTACCTTAAAATAAGTTAAATTCAGTTTTTCTATCATTCATTCTGAGCCTCAGGGTCTATTCATTGCTGTTGGAAAACAAATGGTAAGCTTGCTGTACAGTCGTGTGTGTATTGACTGGAGCATTCAGTATGATGCAACATTATTTTTCATAACCCGGCGTTTAAAAGAGACCCAGCGTCTATTTACCATATTTCCCAGAAGCCCTGGCGCTTATTAGAGAACCAGCCAGTATTGGATTCCGGCGATTATTTGAAGTTTTACGGTATTTTATATTTCTTGCGGCTTTCTCAATCAGCTTGAGTGTTGTATACGTACACCTTATGTGAAGGCATTGAAAAGTATCAAAAGAAGAATACCAATTAACAACACTGTGCTGAAATTAGTTTACCCATTCTTCAACCAAATGAGTAAGCAAAGCATAGCGAGCTGGGAAGACATCATCTGGTGCTTTTTTTTTTGTTTGTTATTGGAAATATGCTGGATAGCCATGGAATTTATGCAATAACAAGTGACTGACTGACTTGACGGACCTTAGACGTGATCTGGCAGCTGATGTAAACTGTGTTCTTTTATATATACCTAGCGGAGAACCATGTGTCCTATACTTGCCAAGGTTCCCATTAATATGTTTGCCACATAGTACTGTGGAATTAGAACAAGTTTTTTTTCTCAGGATGAACCTCATAAAAAAAGACATAACAAATCAATTGTCTACAGACATTCTGAATGGAATTCAGACTGTCAAGACTGCTTTTAAAAACAACACCAGCTTCAGAGCAACCACCCTGTCTGCAAATGTGTCCATGTATGACCATAAGAAGTAAATAAGACCAAAAGAAATCTAAGTACACAAAGCTAGACTATTTTATAATGTATTTTTATTTATTGTTTCCATTTTTTGTTTGTGCAGGTAAAAAAATACAGTGTCAGTAAAAGGCCACTGTAAATCTATATGTCAGTAAAAACAAAATCACAAGGTTGGCAACCCTGATTTGACTACACGACAATGTGCAGGTGTGTTTGTTTATTTAATATATATTTTTGTGGACTATTGGGGACGTACAGTTAGTGGAAAAAAAATTTAGCACCCTCCTATATAGAAGTATCATGCTTTTTTTTTAACTGGATATCAATCAATATGGTACTATTGTCCATATTTGAACTGTTGTATTTTTATGCAGTAAATCGTGAAAGGTGATTATCAACATCTGCTATGGGGTTTGACTTAGGCTAGAGGTTTTTCCAAATTTATTTTGAAATGTAATTAGCAGACCACCTTCAAATGAACTGTTTCTGATAGATTCCATCAGTCGTTCAGTTCAGAGCAGTGCATGAAATTTCCGCCATAATTAATAACCATAATTGACTGTTTCTGATCAAAACCATGTATAATTTACTTCAGAATAAAAATGACACCTTTTGCAAATGAGTGGAGCATGAGTTAAGTTTATATATATTTTCAACATGTCTACTACACTGGGTAAAAATTTGTCATACACCAGTTTCTTGAGCAAGTTTTAAAAGGGGTGTTACCGTCTGGCACCTCACATGCTATACATTGCCACATGATTATTTTTTTGTCCAATATTTCATTCAAAAGGTGGCCTTTTTAGAGAGCTTTGGGGTGCCCGAAATGTATCCATGATGAGTATGCATGACAAATACTCTCAATTCATGTGCCACAACTGTCAGGCACGTTGCTCTCACATAACTGTGTTTGTAAAGGAGAATGTTGCTACTTTTTTGTAACTTGAATTTTCAGTACCTGACTCACTTGCTTGAAAGTATGTAAATGTCAAGAAGCAAAATAATGAGATTTTTTTTCAAAATAAACTGTCTACTTCAAATCAAATTGAATATTTTCCTTTACAAACAATGAATAAAACTGAACAAAAACCTAATAACATGAACTGTACAAAATGAACAAATGAACTATTTACATCCCTAAAGTGCTCAATGTTATAATAATAATAATAATAATAATAATAATAATAATAATAATAATAATAATAGCCCCTCATCTCTCTCCTCCGCCACCACCGCTACCTGCAACACCGGGATCCAGACGTCTAGATCTCCGGCCCCTATGGGCAACCTTGCCTCCTCTCAAGATTGACCGCTAGCTGGGGTAAAGCTACTACGTTGGTCTCGTTGCCATACCAGCAACGAGACATACATTTAACCAATGTTCCCTCCCTCTCCCCTGTCTGTTCTAGATGCAACCAACAGGGGCACCAGGCCAGGTCATGCCCAGCGGCAAAGGAGTGTGACGTGTCAGCATGTAATTGGGTATCTGGGGCGGGTAACCATGGGGAAAATGGTTGGGAGGGGCCTTGTTTGTTAATGCAGTTTTAGGCAAGGTGACAACCCACACATTAGTGAACACCGCGTGTAAGCAAACCTTAATTACACAGCTCTTTTGGGTGGTGTGTCGTGGCAGCCACAAGGCCATGTGGCGATCTCCTGAGTCCATGGAGATAAGGCGACATACCCCACCCTAAAAGTATATTTATCGGTAGGTCTGATAAAACACCACCTAGTAGTTGGGGTGGCGGAAAGGCTACCACATCCACTACTATTATAGAGAACTGGTTAAATTAATGGCAGTCTCGACCGCACATGTAAACATGACGGACAAAAAGAAAAAGGAACAAATTGGTGAAGTGTTTCCTATTCAAACTAAAATGTTTTTCCCCATTTTCCATCCTAGAAAGATAAATAAAGAGAGAAGGACTGCAAAATGGGAGTGAGCATCACAAAGACAAGGCTGGGGTCTGGTGGGAGAGTGCTCGAATGGTAACAAACGCCAGTCAAAAGGAGTCAGAATGCAGTGTGACCAAGAGGGCAAGGTTACTGGGCCATCCAGGGCAGATGATACTCCCGCCCCTCTCAATATACCGGACATATGGTACTCAAGTGCGGACAGTGTGGGGCCAACATAATGACCCGTCACTAGTGCATGCTTGGGAGCAAGTCCAGTCTATTGAAGGTAAGGATGTTGATGGCGCAGGGGCACTAGTATATCTACACTTCTGTATCAAGGGGCAATTACTATATAGGTTAAACCTAGCCGTGGGCACAGGACAGCCTGTAACACAATTATTGGTTCCCCCAGTCTTGTCGAACCGAGGTGATGAGGCTGGCATATGATATTTCATTTGCGGGGCATTTACAAGACAAGGGAGAGGATATTGGCTCGATTCTATTGAGTAGGTCTTCATACTGATGTGTCGAGATATGTAGTCACATGCTCAGACTGCCAACGAGTAGCCCTGGGTTGAGTGCGCCCTGCCCCTTTGGTTCCACTGCCAATTATTTCCACTCCTTTTGAATGCATTGTAATGGACACAGTGGGCCCTTTGCTACCTTCTGACTCCAGGTATATGCATACATTAGTAGTGGTAGATTACGCAACACAATACACAGAGGCAGTTCCATTGAGATCCATTAGTGCCGCTGCGATAGCAGCAGAATTAGTACAGATTATGGCTAGAGTAGGGATCCCCAAGGAGATTTTGACAGATCATGTAAACAACTTTCTGTCTAACATGCTGAGCAGATGAATAAAATATAAAAAATCCATCTGTGGCAGGCTGGTGAGTGGATAGAGGCCCAGAGACAGACTGCAGTTCAAAAAAAATATACTTTTCTTATAAATAGATACAAAAATTAAAGGGCACAAGGGCCAAAACAAAGGAATTGAAACAAAAAGAAAGACAAAAAGCAAAATGTACAAAATAAAGGTTTCCAGGCTGGGCAATGCCTTCACTGGATTTAGAAAATTGAAAAATCACAACCAAACAAAACCAACCTGCTTCCTCAGCTCCCTCCTCCAAATGAGAAGCAGAGGTCTCCTTTTATGTCAGGTGGCTGGGCGTTGATTGATCATTAATTAACCTAATCAACTAATCAACCCCAGCCACCTGAACATAATAAACCCAGGCAGGTAGGGGAAATTAACCCCATCCCTGCCAATTTAAAAAGGGCAGAGCTTTGCTCTGCCACACCATCCTATCAGGATGTCTCTTTATCACCCACAGACAGACGGATTGGTGGAACGCTTTAATCAGACCTTGAAGTCGATGCTGAGATGGTTTGTAACACAAGAGCAAAAACATTGGACATCGCTTCTTCCCTACCTCCTTTTTGTAGTAAGAGAGGTGCCACAGAGTTTGACAGGGTTCTCCCTCTTCGAGCTCTTGTACGGCTGACAGCCTCACGGCATCCTCGATCTGTTGAGAAAGGAGGTGGGTGGAGCACAAAGGCTCATCCAAAAACATAGTGAAGCATATGCTCCTACTAAGAGATCACCTAGATTTGGTCGGTCGTTTGGCCCAGGACAACCTCAGATTGGCTCAGCACAAACAGCAGCAACATTACAATAAAAATGCAATAATTTGAACCTTTTGACCAGGAGACAAAGTAAAGCTGCTACATCCCTCATCAGAATTGAAACTGTGTGCTAAATGGTAGGGGCCATATGCAGTGATTCGGACAATAGGGAAGGTGAATTAGGAAATTACACAGCTGAATCGCCGTAATGAAAGTGAAATTTATCATGTAAATTTATTAAAGCCCTGGCAGGCAAGGGAGGTCTTCTTTATAGCCCCAAGCAATATAAAGGATGAATTAGGCCCCTGTCCAGAGACTCTTAGCACAAAAATCATTTCGATGGGGGAACAATTGGTTCCAGATCAGCAAAGCGAGCTGCATAAGCTTATTGAGGAGTTTAGCAATGCTTTTTCTGACTTGCCCAGTAGAAATAATTTGGTTGAATAGGATATTATCTCTCCACCAGGTGTCACAGTGCGAGAGAGACCTTACCGGATCCCAGAAAGTCGTTGAAGTGGCGTTCGTAAAGAGGTATGGGACTGTCAAGGAAATTCATGGTTAAATGCATTTTAATATAATGTCAAAAGATTGGCTGTAGTTTGGGTTAATGCCCCTTTTAAAAATGTGACATAGAGATGAAAACTTAGATTTTATCGCTACTGCACACTTTTATTCAAAACACAAACAAATAAGCACCTAGCTTGTACAAGCACTTACTACACTTACAGCAGGTCCCTGACTGACTAGCAGGACCAATGAGCCCGGGGCAATGGACCGCGTCCGACTGCTCCTGACTGGTTTGTGAGGCTGTTGTGGAGGTATCACTTCCTCTCCCTTATTGGTAACTGGCAGAGGCAGTTTCAGCTCCTCTTCTCCAGGTGGTGGAGACAGTGGCAACTCCTCTTTCTTTACTGCTGGAAACTGCAGGGCTTGTCTTGTCAGCTCCCATCTTTGGAAGAGCATGTCCAGCTCTGTTTGTCCTGTCTCGATTTCCTGCTCAGTTCTTCCTGAATAGCTGTATTTCTTTTAATTTCTTCCAGTAGTTCCTTTAACTCTGGATCCATTCTTTATTTTAATTTTCTGGGTCAACAGGGGCATTCCAGGGTTCTGACACCATATGTGAAAGGATTGGCCATAGTTTGGGTTCCCCTTTTAAAAACGTGACTCAGAGATCAAAACTTTGATATTAGTGCTACTGCGCACTTTTATTCAAAACACAAACAAACAAACACCTAGCTCTTACAAGCACTTACTGCACTTACAGCAGGTCCCTGACTGATCGCAGGACAGATAAGCTGTTTACCTGTCTGTAGCAATTTTACTGGTGATTGTGAACAGGTGTAGAGGTGATGCAGTGCAAAGGAAATCACAAACAATTGTAATCCAGATGTCAATCAAGGTGTGAATGAAGGACCACCAGATCAAGACCCTGTCATGGCCAGCCCAATCTCCAGACCTGAACCCCATTGAAAACCTCTGGAATGTGATCAGGAGGAAGATGGATGGTCACAAGCCATCAAACAAAGCCGAGCTGCTTGAATTTTTGCGCCAGGAGTGGCAACATCAATGTGAAAGACTGGTGGAGAGCATGCCAAGATGCATGAAAGCTGTGATTGAAAATCAGGGTTATTCCACCAAATATTGATTTCTGAACTCTTCCTAAGTTAAAACATTAGTATTGTGTTGTTTAAAAAATGAAATTGAACTTATTTTCTTTGCATTATTTGAGGTCTGACAACACTGCATCTTTTTTGTTATTTTGACCAGTTGTCATTTTCTGCAAATAAATGCTCTAAATCACAATATTTGTATTTGTAATTTGGAAGAAATGTTGTCAGTAGTTTATAGAATAAAACAAAAATGTTCATTTTACCCAAACACATACCTATAAATAGTAACACCATAGAAACTGATAATTTTGCAGTCGTCTCAATTTTTTCCAGAGCTGTATATACAGTGCCTTGCAAAAGTATTCAGACCCTTAACCAATTCTCTCAAATTACTGAACTACAAATGGTACATTGAAATTTCGTTCTGTTTGATATTTTATTTTTAAACACTGAAACTCAAAATCAATTATTGTAAGGTTACATTGCTTTTATGTTGGGAAATATTTTTAAGAAAAATAAAAAACCGAAATATCTTGCTTGCATAAGTATTCAACCCCCACACATTAATATTTGGTAGAGCCACCTTTCGCTGCAATAACAGCTTTAAGTCTTTTGGGGTAAGTATGTACCAGCTTTACACACAGTGTTGGAGTAATTTTGGCCCATTCTTCTCGGCAGATTTGCTCCAGATTGTTCAGGTTGGTTGGATGACGCTTGTGGACCCTAATTTTCAAATAGTGCCACAGATTCTCAATGGGATTGAGATCAGGACTTTGACTGGGCCACTGTAGGACATTCACCTTTTTGTTCTTGAGCCACTCCAATGTTGCTTTGGCCTTGTGCTTGGGATCATTGTCCTGCTGAAAGGTGAATTTCCTCCCAAGCTTCAATTTTTTAGCGGACTGAAGTTGATTCTCTTGCAGTATTTTCCTGTATTTTTCTCCATCCATTCTTCCTTCAATTATAACAAGATGCCCAGTCCCTGCTGATGAGAAGCATCCCCACAGCATGACGCTGCCACCACCATACTTCACTGTAGGGATGGTGTGTCTTGAGGCATGGGCAGTGTTAGGTTTGCGCCATACATAGCGCTTTGAGTTTTGGCCAAAAAGCTCTATCTTGGTCTCATCTGACAACATAAACCTTTTCCCACATCACAGCTGGGTCACTCTCATGCTTTCTGGCAAACTCCAGACATGCTTTCAGATGGTACTTTTTGAGTAACAGCTTCTTTCTTGCCACCCTCCCATACAGGCCAGTGTTATGCAGAGCTCTTGATATAGTTGACTGGTGCACCATTACTCCACTCCCAGCCACTGAACTCTGTAGCTCCTTCAAAGTGATTGTTGGCCTCTCTGTGGCTTCTCTCACTTGTCTCCTTCTTGTTTGAGCACTGAGTTTTGAGGGACGGCCTTTTCTTGGCAGTGCCTGGGTGGTGTGATGCAGCTTCCACTTCCTGATTATTTATCCAATTGTGCTCACTGGGATATTCAAACACTTGGATATTATTTTGTACCCTTTCCCTAATCTATGCATTTGTATTAATTTATCTCTAACTTCTGTAGAATGCTCTTTGGTCTTCATTTTCCTTCAGATTCACAGCCTTACCAATGATCCTTCAACAGTGGGGTTTTTATCCAGAAAATGTGACAACAACTTTAATGGTTCACAGGTGGAGGCCACTGTGTATATATATATATATATATATATATATATATATATATATATATATATATATATATATATATATATATATATACATGTGTGTGTGTGTGTGTGTGTGTATATGTGTGTGTGTGTGTGTAGATATAGATATACTGTATGTAGCAGGCATGTTGTGAAATCAGGCATTTTGTGAAATGGCTGGTGTTATAGGCATTTTATTACACTACATAAGAACATAAGAAAGTTTACAAACGAGAGGAGGCCATTCGGCCCATCTTGCTCGTTTGGTTGTTAGTAGCTTATTGATCCCAAAATCTCATCAAGCAGTTTCTTGAAGGATCCCAGGGTGTCAGCTTCAACAACATTACTGGGGAGTTGATTCCAGACCCTCACAATTCTCTGTGTAAAAAAGTGTCTCCTATTTTCTGTTCTGAATGCCCCTTTTTCTAAACTCCATTTGTGACCCCTGGTCCTTGTTTCTTTTTTCAGGCTGAAAAAGTCCCTTGCGTCGACACTGTCAATACCTTTTAGAATTTTGAATGCTTGAATTAGGTCGCCACGTAGTCTTCTTTGTTCAAGACTGAACAGATTCAATTCTTTTAGCCTGTCTGCATATGACATGCCTTTTAAGCCCGGAATAATTCTGGTCGCTCTTCTTTGCACTCTTTCTAGAGCAGCAATATCTTTTTTATAGCGAGGTGACCAGAACTGCACACAATATTCAAGATGAGGTCTTACAAGTGCATTGTACAGTTTTAACATTACTTCCCTTGATTTAAATTCAACACTTTTCACAATGTATCCGAGTATCTTGTTAGCCTTTTTTATAGCTTCCCCACATTGTCTAGATGAAGACATTTCTGAGTCAACAAAAACTCCTAGGTCTTTTTCATAGATTCCTTCTCCAATTTCAATATCTCCCATATGATATTTATAATGTACATTTTTATTTCCTGCGTGCAGTACCTTACACTTTTCTCTATTAAATGTCATTATGTCACTAGTTGACATTAAAGGTTTTCAGTCATATGTTTTCAGTCATATTTCACTCTGTCATTACTTGAAATGCCTAAAAGTTTCATTGCATTTCATGAAATGACTGGCGTAAGGGCATTCTATTACACTATTTGACTAATGAAAGGTTCATTAAAAGAGTGAGGAGAATCTGTCCTTTCTGAGTTAGCATTGATTACATTCATTTTTTCAGATTGTTTACTGCATTTTGTGTGGTTTATAATAAGAGATGATTATATTGAGAGATTATAATCAGGGCTTCACATTAGAGAGTGACATCAGGGCAGCACTCCCGTGGGGTCCACGGCACAGGAGTACAGTTCTCTTTATGTTTGTGGAAATGGATGGAAACGGAAATGAAACAGACAGGAAAGGGTAGGACCGAGAATAAAGAGTTTTAAATCTCATGGGAACAGATGGGAGCAGAACTGAAGGCTACATGAAGAGCAGTACCAAACTATAGTTTGTCAGACAAGCTACAAGAACTTTAGGTGTTGTAATATTAAACCAATCAATATGAGATGTTGTAAAATTAAACCAATCAAATGCATACTCAGGCTTCTCGGTATCCATATATTTACCAAGACAGACACTATAACCTCTATGATTACAAAATATATAGCAGTGACAAAACACAATTTTTTTTCTGGAAAAGCATTTTTTTTTTTTTTTTTAACAGGTATTCTTATCTCTACCACATATAATATGCCTGATCATGTTGTAACTTATATAATATGAAAGGAAATCCTGCCTGAAAGGTCTGTCATACAGAGACAGGTTATCTTAAATATCCTGCCTGATAGGTCTGTCATACAGCGACAGGTTATCTTAAATATCACAGGACGGGAATGAAAATAAATTATATGTGTGGAACAGTGCAGGATGGGAAATAAAATCTGGTGGGACAGGAAGGGAACAAAAATGACATTGAAAAATGTTTCACTGGATGGGTTGGGACAGGAAAATCTATGATGTCAGGTGATAGGACAGAACTCAAGTTTCATTCCCATGTCACTCTTTGTTTCACATAACATTAATCATTAGGTTCTCACATGAGTACCAGCAGAAATGGTTTGGTACTCACCAAAATTAGGGGTCATCATCTAAGTTGCCGTCTAGCTCCTCCTCCTCCTCCTCCTCCTCCTCCTCCTCCTCCTCCTCCTCCGACAGTTCAAACATTTCGGATATCAAAGATCAGGGATGCAGCTTCCAGAGTGGCGCTGCCTGCTCCATGTGGATGTGCCCTACAGCCTGGGGATCGCAGGTTCGAGTCCAGGCTATGTCACAGCTGACCGTGACTGGGAGTTCCTAGGGGGTGGCGCACAATTGGTCAAACTCTGCCTGGGTAGGGAGGGCTTAGGTCAGCAGGGGAATCCACAGCTCACCGCACAGCAGCTACCCCTATGGCCGATAGGGAGCCTGTGGTTTTGTAGTGGAGCTTCCAGATCTGTGTTGTCCTCCAGCACTATAGGTCTCGTGGCCTCAATGTGGATCCGCAGCGCGAAAAATGACAGATTGGCAGGAGCACATTTCGGAGGACGCGTGATCCAGCCTCCGTTCCCCGAGCCGAGGATACAGATAATAATTGGGCATACCAAATTGGGGAGAAAAACCGGGGTAAAAAATTGGAGACGACTAAATTTAATAAAACTGATTAATTCTTAGAATTGATACTTGATACTTGACTACTCTCGGCTCAGACGGTGTGGAGAATCTTTGAATTTTTTTTTCTGATTCTGGGTGATGTGCTCAGAAATCGTTGTTTTGTGATAAGACAAAAATAAAAAGACTTTGCACTTAAACACCGGTAGAGATCTTGTAAGTAAATAAACTTACAAAGGCTTAAACAGATTTAAGAAGTGAGTATTATATTCCTCTGTTACAAGCTGCTTTAATAGCCTATACATTCCCAGATGAAATAAAGAAAATTCAAGGAGAGAATAACCCCATTGAAGGAATAAATGAAATCAGATGTTATCAAAAGAATTAATATTGCACTTGATTTTTCTTCTAGGTTCGGAAAAGAAATAATTCTGATGAAGATTCAAGTATTGGGACACAGGTGGAGACAACAGTGAAACAACTGAACATACAGCAGGGGCTGTGAATGGGATGAGACCATTGAAAACTCCTGTGCTATTGAAAAATATTGTTACCTGTACTGGACATTCATTTTGAAAAGAATGTGACATTTGAATGATTCACTGTAGTGTTGTATATGTCTAAATGAATGAAGGGAAATTCATGTTAACATTATTTGTAATAATAGGTTAGCAGTAGAAGTGTTGTGCAAAATTATTATATTTGTGGGGGTATTGTATAGAGAATATCAAGAGATATAATTAAGGTTTTTTTATAACTATGAGAAAAGAAACAGTTACCTACTAATGTGCTACATATAGATAGTTAAGCATTCACACGCTATTTTAGTACTTGTTCAATGTATACTGATCTTTTTTTTTAAGTCATAGTTTTGGTTTGTAATCAATCTTGCATTCATTTGCATGCATACGTGCATTTTAAGATTGAGGTGGTCTAGCTAAAATATTGGATTCTAGAAAGACAGAATTTTACATATGCGAGTTAAAAATAACAATGATTCACCTAAAAAGATCAGAGCAACATACCAATATCTAGAATTGGCTTCAAAGTACAAGGTAGTGCAATAAAAGATTACAAAGAGCGAATAGCCGAACAAATGTATGAAGGTAATGAGAAATGTAGGCTTTTTGATGAAATAGCAGGCTGGTTTGGTGCAGGAAATTCTGTTGCAAACAGCTGGGATATTTATCAGATGTCAAGAGGGCAAACTTGGATAGCAAGTACTATTGGAAAGGGAATATAAAGTTTGGGGAATGGACAAATGTATATAAATCAAGGGATTAGACTCCAGGGTACATATATATATATATATATATATATATATATATATATATATATATATATATATATATATATATATATATATATATATATATTTACGCAATTTGACCAAAGTGATAGAATGTAGAATATTTGCGGGTGACCTTTTTTTAAAAACAATGAAGGAAGAAATAATGGACATTAGGCTAAGAGTGGTACCTAGACATGCACAGGAGGAACTCAGGTTGAGGTTGGCAATGTTCCACCTTGATCAGACTGACCTCCTGGGAGCTAGTTTAGTGTGGCCAAAGGAGAATGGCAAGGAACCACCTGGTCATATAGAGTTCTGTCTCTCGATCCTAATAACCAGTATAAAGACACTTTGAAGATTAGACCGATAGGGGTACTACATAATGACAGTGATAGTTTGGGAAAATGCTACATTGAAAGTTCAACAAGGCAACTGGAGTGGTGTGGTGCATAAAGCATGCTGTTATGAAACAAAGTCATGTAGTTTGCGGGTGTCCTGCAATCACCGGAATCAATAGAATATAAGCACTAAATTAGAGGTACATCCACTAGAGGGGTGGAAAAAAGCAGTGTAGTTTGGGAAATATCAACTGTTTGTGTTGAGTAACCATACCAATTTTAAGTATGGAGATTTAACTTGTCAGACTTTTCCAGGATTTTGTTTTGCTCCAACACATGCAGTTCAGATTGGAGATATATATATATATATATATATATATATATATATATATATATATATATATATATATATATATATATACACCTGAACTTGAAGCAGAGGAGTTCCAAATTACCGCTTGGTGGGATGACATATATCTAGATTCATATTAGGTCATTTTTTCTCAAGTGCACAAATTGGTTAAAATAGCCCTACAAAGAGCGGAAGAGAAGTTGCTCAAGGCTAAGGTCGAAGTTGATTTGGCACAATTAAAAGCCACTGTTTTGAAACAATATGGATGGTCAGGGCAGGCCTTAGGGAACACTTTTTGGGATTATATTGTTTTAATAATACTGTTACTAGTAAAAGTTTTGCTCCTGTGGAATAGCATTCAGTGTTTTTGGTGGAAAAAACAACAGCAACAGTTAGAAAGGACCATTGGCAGATGGGAAACTGTAAACTTACTGAGAACCACCATGAATAAGAAATAACACCTGTGTACAATGATATTAACTGTATTTACTGTATTTTTCTATGTTTATTTTTAATTTTTTTGTATTATTTTTACGTATCTGTTTTGTTTTGTTTTTGCTTATAGCACATTTACATATAGAAACAGCAAAGGCAAGGTAGATACCTACACATAATGTAGAGATTTAGAATGAGAGGAACATGCTTCACTATAATATATTATACAAACACATTACTTGATGTGACTACTCAGAACCAGCGAAGAGGACATCTGAGGGCTCGGGATCACGTGACAACTTGTTTTGTAGCGGGTCACCTCCTTCCATCTCGTATTTTAAAAGTAGGGTATGTTGGAAAACATGGATCGAGAATTGATTGGCAGTTTGCTACGCATATGGACTGGCAGAGCTAAACTGGTGTTCTTTTCTGAAAATAGACTAATATTGCAGATAGCAGACTGTTTGGTTCAAATTGCATGTACTGCTAACAATTGATAGAGACCTTGAGTCTGCAAGCTTCTTGCCCAGCATTGACTGCAAGCTAACAAGATAACAATGCAGGGGACCAGAAGGGGCCAGGCTCTAAGACTTTTGGAATGCAAAGCATAAAGGAGCTAAAAGGCTCCCAGGGACTGGCGTTGGACCCAAAGGTTCTCAGGGAGAATAAGAGATAACGCCACTGGACTCGAAGGGTCTCAAGCAAAACGGAGAGATATGAACAAGGAAGATGACAAATAAAAGATGTATGGACCTTTTGGGGCACCACCAGGTGTCTGAAGAATGCAGAGGTCATCACACTAGACTACACACACACACACACACACACACACACACACACACACACACACACACACACACACACACACACACACACTAAATTAAATACTTATAGTATATGGTAACAGAATAATGTGTTGTACCTTTGCAATTGGTTAAATGTCAGAGAAAGAGGAGGTGGACCATCTATACAGAAGGGTATTTAATGTCATGCAAAAATTGTAAGGACGAGTATTCTGTTTGTCCTGTACCTGGGACCAGACTCCCTGCATATTTCAATAAACCTAACAACTGATTGAAGAAAAAGACTCTGTGCATTTTCTTGAATCTACTTACTCACCATCCTTTATTTTTAAGTTACATCAATATATATATATATATATATATATATATATATATATATATATATATATATATATATATATATAATATAACTGCTTTGAAAATAACCCCAATATACCTGCATATTTGTGTGTATATTGTAGGGGAATAATTGCATAGAACCATTCCTGTACCTGTTTGTTGCTACTCTGTACTACAATTATTCACTGAGCTGGCTCCAGCTTATCGGTTGATCTTTATTGTACTACCTCGTAAATACCTGTGCCCCTTTCTTAATGACCCCAACTGAGTTGGCTCTAGCTTATTGGTTGAAAGGGAAACCATCCTGTCTCTGTAAATGTATAATAACTGTATGCTAACTATGTATGGCAGAACACTGCTCGGGCTTCTTAACACTGATGTGTTGAGCTGTTCTCGTTTGCGCAAACTAATAAAGCTTTCTATCTCGGAATACCTGGTGCAGTTGGCTCTTAGTTGCGGACCTGAAAAGTTCCACGACATTTTAGCGTAGACGGCAGAATCCCAAACTCCTCCGAGTGGTAGTCCTGGGACAAAGAGTCAACCGTCGATGGGATTCCAACTTAATTTCTGGAATCAGGACACCGCGTTCTGGGAACGAGCAGGGTCAGCTCTGAGTCTGGCTGAGGGGTCCATTGAGGTGGATAAGGGATCCCAAGAGCAACTGAGAGGTGAGTCAGATGATACTGAGTCTGGGACTCTAGAATAGGTTAACCGTGGTCTGGGACCAAAGACGGAGTACTCCATACTAGGTTTGGAACCTAGTTAAGTTGTGGTCTGGGACCATAGGACGTCCGAAAAGAGCTCATGTGTGTTTAATTGTCTGTTGATTTGTGCTCTTGTGTGTTTAATTGTCTGCTGATTTGTTGTCTTTTCTTTTCTCTCTCTCTCTCTCTCTCTCTCTCTCTCTCTCTCTCTCTCTCTCTCTCTCTCTCGTGGAGGATTGTGGGAAGGGCTTGCAGAGAGGTGGAACGCCGGTGCGGTAGGACCGGGAAATTTAAAACTTTATTTATTTATTTATTTATTTATTTATTTAGTTTGATAGTTACTTAGTTGTTCTTTTTGTGTGTTTGTTTGTTCGTAGGTTAGTGGTGTGTGTGTGTTTGTTTGTTTGTTTGTAGGGTGTTTGGAGATCCCGTTATGGGGTCTCGTTCAGGAGGGCTGGGGGCTCTCACCCGCCGACACGGGGTCCGTTGCCTGCCTGACCCCGGGGTTTCGGTGGAGGAGTGCCTGCTGGCAGTAGGAGAGGTGGTGGGGTTTGAAAATATTATGTCGGCGTCAAGAATGAATAAAGCGCTGGTAATATTTTTAGTGGAGGTGTCTCTGGTACACAAGCTGGTAGAGGAAGGATTTACAGTAAAAGGTGAATTTGTTCAGGTTTCCCCTCTAGTAACCCCGGTTACGAAAGTTATTATTTCTAATGTGCCTCCGTTTTTAAAAAATGAGCAATTAGAAAAGAATTTAGCTCGTTTTGGTAAACTGGTGTCCCCGATTAAGGGAATCCCGCTGGGGTGCAAAAATAACAGTGTTAGGCACGTCATGTCGTTTAGAAGGCAGGCGTTTGTCTTACTAAATGATCCTAACCAAGTCATTAATGTTGCCTGGAATTTTAACGTGGAAGGGATGAATTGTGTAGTTTTTGTCAGTTCCGAAATGATGAGATGTTTTTACTGTGGAGAACAGGGACACCAGAGGAAAGCCTGCCCGAGAAAGGAGGCTAGAGCGGAGACAGGGCAGGATCAGGGCGATGCTGGCGGGGAGGAAGTCGGGGGTGTTGGGGGCGATCCAGAAGGAAAGCGGAGCAGAACCACCAACACCACGACCTCGCACAAAGAGACCCAGCCGCAGCCTGTCACTGACGGGTTCGGAGGATAATACCGCTACTACTGAGAATGGTGAAGAATCATTCAAGGTAGTAGCGAAAAAGACACGAATTCAGCGGAAGGCTGCAGAGCTGCCGGATGGCAGAGCGCAGCCAGTGCAGAACTCCGAACCCGTGCAGACAGGGAGACTGCGGGCTCCTGGCGGGGCGTCAGTCCCTCCCAACGCGGAGGAAGAGAGCACAGCGCAGGGTGAGCCGGGCGCGGTGCAAGACTCTCCGCTAGCTGAATCTCAGCCGCCTGAAATGGTGCCGGCTGTAGCAGAGACCGGTGTCGGGAGGAACGGATTCTCGGGTGCGAGCGAGAGGACAGCGCGGATGAGATGGAGGGGGAGCTCTCTGACTCCTCGCTTATCTCAGACATCCCTGATAGCCAACCCGTCAGTAAGAAAAAGTTATACACACTTGAGCAGGTAAATGATTTTATGATAGAAACAAAAGGGAAAAGGGGAGTAGAAATAGAGAGTTTTTTCCCTGATCTAAGGTTATTTCTCCACTCCGCTCACGTTATAACAAGGAAAGCCACAATAGAAGAATTTGATCAGCCAAAACGTTATAGATTAAAAAAAATTGTTCAGAAAATTAAAAAGGATCTTAAAAGTGGTTCAAAATCTCTTGTTTAAAAATGGCTGTGTTTTATGAAACTTCTTTTATTACTTGTTTTAGTGTGTTAGTTTTTTTAGCTATGATGGAAAGGTGCGTTTTTATTTCTTTTAATCTAAACGGCTGCAGACAGTCTTTTAAGAGGGCGCAGCTAGTCGAGTTTTTAGAGCAGAAGCAGGCGGGGGTGGTGTTTCTGCAGGAAACGCACTCGGATCAGGAGAATGAGGAGGCGTGGCGAGCGGAGTGGAAGGGGCTGTGCGTGATGAGTCACGGCGCTAGTACCAGTGCAGGAGTAGCCGTGCTTTTTAAACCCAGCCTGGGGGCAGTTTTACTAGATATAGATGAAATCGAGAAAGGGAGGATTTTAAAAGTAAGAGCTAGGCTGGGCAGTACAGTGTATGTTTTTATTAATATTTATGCCCCCAATAGAGGGGGCGAACGAATTTTATTTTTTAAGAAATTAAAGCAAGCTCTTTTTAATATTAATAATAATGATGTGGTGGTAGTAGGAGGAGATTTTAATTGTACTGTTAATTTTAATATTGATAGAAATAATGATGAACCACACCCTCAGTCCTCCAGAGAGTTGGCTGCATTGTTAGAGTCCAGTGACCTGGTTGACATATGGAGATGCCTGCACCCCAGTTCAAGACAATACACCTGGTCTCAGTATCACACAGACTGTGTATATAGAGCAAGACTAGACCGGTTTTATACTTCAAAAAACGATTTAAATAAATTTATCAAAGCAAGAATCATCCCCAGTAGTCTCTCTGACCACCACTGTCTATTAATTACAGTATTAATTCAATCAGAACCCCACAGAGCATCTTACTGGCATTTCAATGTAAAATTATTACAAGATGTAAAATTTAAGCAACAATTCAAACTTTTTTGGATAATTTGGAAAAAAGAAAAAGCACAATATAAAGATTTAAGACAGTGGTGGGACATTGGCAAAATACAAATTAAATGTTTTTGTCAACAATATACTATAAATGCAACCAGGTCACTGAACACAGCCGTGAGAGAACTGGAGTCCAAAATCCTCCTCCTAGAGGAAAGGTTAAATTCAGAATTTAAAGAACAGACCCTGGAGAACCTAAAGGAGCAGAAAATCGCGCTGGGGAGCTTGCTGAAGGAAAGAGTGAAGGGGGCGATTGTGCGTTCCAGATTCATGGAGTTGAGAGACATGGATGCCCCCACTAGTTTCTTCTTCAACCTGGAGAGGAAGAGAGCGGACAGTAGACAGCTGTGTTGTATCAGGACTCCTGGTGGGAAAGAACTGCACACCCGGGAGGAAATCAGCAGAGAGGCGGTGCGTTTTTACAAGGAACTTTATAATAAAGAACTGTGCAACATAGAGGACACTGAGCGGCTGCTCCAGGGGTTACCCAGCCTCAGTGAGAAGGAGCAGATTCAGCTGGACGCACCGCTGACCCACCAGGAGATGACCGCCGCTGTCAAGCAGCTCTCCAGCGGAAAGGTTCCCGGGATCGATGGACTGCCAGCAGAATTTTATAATAATTTCTGGGATATAATGGGGGAGGATTTGCTCCAGGTTCTGAGAGAGAGCCTCAGCCACAAGGAACTGCCTCTTAGCTGCCGTAGGGCAGTGGTTACACTGCTGCCCAAGAAGGGAGACCTATGCCAGCTTAAAAATTGGAGACCTGTGTCAATTTTATGTTCTGATTTAAAGATTTTATCCAAAACAATCGCTAATAGATTAAAAAGTGTTATTGGAACTGTAATACATATGGATCAAACATATTGTATACCGGGTCGCTCTATTTTTGATAACTTGTTTTTTATTCGAGATTTTTTAACTGTAAGTGATATTTGTGATTTTAATGTAGGAATGGTCTCCCTGGATCAAGAGAAGGCTTTCGACAGAGTCGACCACACCTACCTCTTTCATACACTGGAAGCCTTCGGGTTCGGTCCTGGTTTTATTTCTTATATTCGGCTTTTATATTCCAACATTTTTAGTATTTTAAAGATCAACAATGGGCTGAGTCAGCCCTTCCCAGTGTGCAGGGGTATAAGGCAGGGCTGTGCCCTGTCTGGTATGCTGTATTCACTGGTTATAGAGCCCCTGCTGCACCTGCTGAGGGTCAGGCTAGCTGGATGGACAGTGCCCTCCTCGCCCTCCACACCCTCCTCTGCCACAGTGAAGGTGTCTGCCTACGCAGACGATGTGACTGTGTTTGTGAGGGGGGATGCAGATGTCCAAGCGCTGCAGCAGACTCTAAATGAGTTCCAGAGAGCATCTTCTGCCAGAGTAAACTGGGCAAAATGTGACACCTTCCTGTCAGGCAGCTGGGATGAGGGCACCCCTCCTTTCCTGCCTGAGGGGCTGAAATGGAACAGAACAGGTATTAAAGTGTTGGGGGTGCACCTCGGAACAGAAAACTACATGAAAAAGAACTGGGAGGGTTTGTTGGATAGGGTGAGGGGGCGGCTGCAGAGGTGGAAGGGACTGCTGGCTCAACTGTCCTTCAAGGGCCGGGTGCTTGTTATTAATAATCTGGTGGCCTCTAGCTTGTGGCACAAGCTGGTATGCTTGGACCCACCCCAGGGCCTGGTGAAGGAGATCCAGAGAGTGTTGCTGGAGTTCTTTTGGAGCGGGAGACACAGTTTGAGGCCGGCAGTCCTCTACCTCCCTAGTGATGAGGGGGGGCAGGGGCTAGTCAGCATTGCCAGCAGGGTGGCAGCCTTCAGACTGCAGGCGGTTCAGAGACTCCTGTACACTGAGGAGGAGGCTCATTGGAAGAGGCTGGCCTGTTTCCTTCTCAATAGATTTGGGGGGCTGGGGTTAGGAAAACACCTGTTTTTAATTGAGAACACCAGTTTTAGTAAAGCAGGACTTCCTCCTTTTTATCAAAGTATTTTAAAAGCCTGGCAGCTGGTGAGGGTGGAAAGGGATGTGGAGTCCTTGACAGGGCAGGACCTGTTTGAGGAGCCCCTATTTTTTAATCCACTCTTTCCAGTTAAGTTCCTCCAGTCGATGACGCTCTGTGCCAGTTTTTTAAAAGCAGGTGTAACCAGGATGGTCCACCTGTTAAACCTTGAGCTCTCCTGCTGGCTAACTGCCTCCCAGCTAACTGCACAGCTAGGCTGGCACTCAGAGAGGCTTGCAGAAAGACTGATGGGTGAGTTGAGGGGCTGCCTCTCCCCGCGGCTCAAGGCAGTCCTGAGGGAGGAGTTGTCCAGAGGCACAGAGCAGAGACAGCTTTCCTTATTTCCAGGGATGATCGTGTCACCAGCAGTAGGTGAGGAAGGTGAGGGCGGTGGAGAGAATGGAGGGACTTTGCTTAAATTGCAGAATGTGGAGGAAATTATCTTTCACACAATGAATGGAAAACAGATATACAAATTGTGTGTTAAAGCCACAGAGTATAGTAGGCTAAGGGGTCTGGTAGACTCTAAGTGGCGAGCTTACTTGGCTGTAGAGGAGGGGCACAGGCCGGTGTGGAGGGTGCTGTACAAGCCGCCTCTCGCCAAGAGAGTGGGGGACCTGCAGTGGAAGATTCTACACTGCATTGTGTCCACAGGCAGGTTTCTCCATAGAGTGGACCCCAGCATCAGTGAGCAGTGCGCTTTTTGCTCAGCAGAGGAAACTCTCTTTCATGCCTACAGTGAGTGTGAGAGGCTGCGGCCACTTTTTAATTTACTGCAGGGAATCCTGAATAATTTAGGGGTCGTTTTTAGTAAGGAGCTTTTTATTTTTGGGGTTCTATACAGTTTTAAAATGAAAAACAGGTGTGTTCTTATTAATTTTTTATTTGGACAGGCAAAATTGGCTATTTTAAAGACAAGGAAAAATCAACTCTCTGGTTCTGGACTGACCAGTTTAGTGGTTCAGTTCAGGATGCTCGTGGTCAGCCAGATCAGAGTAGAGTTTGAGTATTTTAAACTGGTCAGTAACCTGGAGGACTTTCAGGAGAGGTGGTGTGTGGGAGACGCCTTGTGTGCTGTGAGTGAGGAGGGGGAGCTCCAGTTTTTGTTCTAATTTTATTTAATTTTTGTTTTACAGTGTTTTATTTTGGCTTTTATCTGTTTTCAACAAAGAACAAAACACTGTTTAATATTGATTTTTTAATGATCCTTTTATTTTGTTTAAAATCTGTTTTTAAGGAGAACACGATATATTTTAGGATTTTTTTAAATTTTGCTCAGGCAGTAGGAATCTTAACTTTTGTTGTGTTTTACCTTTATTTGAATTTTAATGGATTTTATTTGGAATATTTAAATAAAGGATCTTAAAAGTCAAAAGTCTCTCTCTCTCTCTCTCTCTCTCTCTCTCTCTCTCTCTCTCTCTCTCTCTCTCTACTTCAATACGTTAACAAAACAGAATAGATCAGAACTGTAATAGATACTTTCCAAAGTAGAGTAATGGTAATTAAGAAGTTATTTATTAATGAGTGTTTTGGTTGGACTGGTTTTGCTTAAGCAAGGAGATAAAGCAACATCTTAAAAAAATAAATAAAATATTAAAAAAAGGAATTTTGAGAATTTGTTTATTAATGATTGTTTAGCTCATGCCGGAGATAACATTTTCTTTGAATGGAAAACAAATAATAATGAAACAGAGACTCAGTACTATAAAGTATCGAGTTATGTTACCAGCATCGAACTGCCTTTATGTTGAAGTACGTCGTTCCCTTTCAATTCGAATATAACCATCAACGTAGGGGACATTGCCGTCAGGCAGTAGGCATTGGCAGAGCTTTATAGCAAAGCTGCCGATAGGCCTCTGCGCGAGCTGCCGTGTAAGCCCGCCCCCCCGGGAGCTTACTATACGCGGCCGCAGAGACTTTCTTCCAGTTTTGTCTTCAGCATCGGTAGCGGTAGGTACTTGAGCTCGTGACTGTTTGTACTCACTAAGCTTAGGCTTGAGAAGCTGTTTTTTGCCTCTTTTCCGAATTTATTTCAGTTACATTTATTATTGGAATTGGATTATATAATTGTGTATATATATATATATATATATATATATATATATATATATATATATATATATATATATATATATATCCTTTCATGCTTTGCTTCGGCATCGCGTTTTTGTTTAACCTCATGGTCTTCGTCTTCTCTTATTATTTAGATATTCTAATTGTGTTTTTTGGGTGGTATATATATTATTTGTTTCAGATTATATATATATATATTCTAAGGACGCGCGTCGTTGGCATTGGCCACGTGCGTATTGCAGCCTCGGTCTTGCCTGGCTAGACCATGTGTGTGTGGAGTCTGCTCTGCAGCTCCTTATAATCTTCAACTGCTGTGTGTTCCTGTGACAAAGTGCCCGCCCCTGTGTGTATTTTCAGCATGGCTGAAGATGTGGTGCACACGGGAAGGCTTCACCTGTCTTGATCATTGGACCACATTCTACAACAAGGACTATCTGTATAGACGGGATGGACTGCACTTAAATAACAAGGGAACCAGTCTACTTGGAGAAAAGATCTTCGAGCAGGTTCAGAAGCATTTAAACTAGAAAGGAAGGGGGGAGAAATCAACAAAAAAACAGAAGGGAGACCGCATCAAAACAAGAACAACAACTCAGGTAAGACAACCATTAAATGTATTTATCTAAATGCTAGAAGTATCAGAAACAAAATTCTAGAACTTGAAGCTACTGCACTAACAGGTAACTATGATGTGATAGGTGTTACAGAAACGTGGTTGTCTGAGAGTGATGGGGACGAATATAATATTTGTGGGTATACACTGTATAGGAAAGACAGGCAGGACAGAAGAGGAGGAGGGGTAGGGCTATACATAAGAAACAGTCTTGAAGCCCAGGTGTTAAACCTGGACAAAGAAAATAAAACCGAATCAATATGGGTCAGAATAACGGAAAAAATTCAAAGGGCATAATAATAGGAGCATGCTATAAACCGCCAGATTCAGACAGTGAGCACAATAATCTGTTATACAATGACATTAGAAATGCGTGTAGCAAAGGAGAAGCCATACTAATGGGGGATTTCAACTTCCCCCAAATAAAATGGGAAAACCCGGTGGGTAGCACGAAGGATGAAATAGAAATTGTGGAAATGACAAATGACTGCTTCCTAACACAATTTGTCAAGGCACCGACTAAAGGGGAGGCATGCCTTGATTTAGTCTTTTCAAATAACAAAGATAGAATAACTAAAACAGAGGTCAGAGAACCACTAGCAAACTCAGACCACAACATGGTCTCATTTGAAGTGTTTTTTAAAACCCCAAAAGTAATGACTAAAGCTAAGGTTTACAATTTTAGAAAAGCAAACTATGAAGGTATGAAACAGAGACTAACAGAAGTAGATTGGAGTAAAATAGAGAAAACACCCACAGAAGAAGGATGGCTGTTCTTCAAAAATGTAGTACTAGAGGCGCAAAACAATTACATCCCTAAAGTAGACAAATCTAAATGTAAAACTAAATTGCCAAAATGGTTTAATAGATCAATTAAAAAAAATATTCAGCGAAAAAAGGCACTTTACAGAGCATTAAAAAAGGACCAAAAGGAAAGTACGCAGAAAGAGTACACAGAACTGCAAACGCAAGTCAAAAAGGAAGTTAGAAAGGCCAAGAGAGAAATAGAAATGAACATTGCTAAGGGAGCTAAAACCAATTCCAAAATGTTTTTCCAATATTACAACAGCAAGCGAACATTCAAAGAGGAGATTAAATGTTTAAGAGATACAAATGGCAAAATCGTAGATAAAGAAAAAAAAATAGCAAATATATTAAATGATTACTTTTCACAAGTTTTTACAAAGGAAGATACTGACAACATGCCCCACGTCATCCAGTTCCTATCCGGTTTTAAATAACTTTAGCATAACTGAGGCAGAAGTGTTAAAGGGACTAGGAGCTTTTAAAATAAACAAATCCCCTGGGCCGGATGAGATCCTCCCAGTAGTACTCAAAGAAATGAAAGAAGTAATTTACAAACCGCTAACCAAGATCATGCAGCAGTCTCTTGACACAGGGGTGGTACCGACAGACTGGAAAATTGCAAACGTAATACCGATCCACAAAAAGGGAAACAAAACTGAACCAGGTAACTACAGACCAGTAAGCCTGACTTCTATTATATGCAAACTTATGGAAACTATAATAAGATCCAAAATGGAAAATTACCTATATGGTAACAGGGTCCTGGGAGACAGTCAACATGGTTTTAGGAAAGGGAGATCGTGTCTAACTAACTTGCTTGATTTTTTTGAGGATGCAACATCGATAATGGATAATTGCAAAGCATATGACATGGTTTATTTAGATTTCCAGAAAGCTTTTGACAAAGTCCCGCACAAAAGATTAATTCTCAAACTGAACGCAGTTGGGATTCAAGGAAACACATGTACATGGATTAGGGAGTGGTTAACATGTAGAAAACAGAAAGTACTGATTAGAGGAGAAACCTCAGAATGGAGTGTGGTAACCAGTGGTGTACCACAGGGATCAGTATTAGGTCCTCTGCTATTCCTAATCTACATTAATGATTTAGATTCTGGTATAGTAAGCAAACTTGTTAAATTTGCAGACGACACAAAAGTAGGAGGAGTGGCAAACACTGTTGCAGCAGCAAAGGTCATTCAAAATGATCTAGACAAGATTCAGAACTGGGCAGACACATGGCAAATGACATTTAATAGAGAAAAGTGTAAGGTACTGCACGCATGAAATAAAAATGTACATTATAAATATCATATGGGAAATACTGAAATCGGAGAAGGAATCTATGAAAAAGACCTAGGAGTTTTTGTTGACTCAGAAATGTCTTCATCTAGACAATGTGGGGAAGCTATAAAAAAGGCTAACAAGATACTCAGATACATTGTGAAAAGTGTTGAATTTAAATCAAGGGAAGTAATGTTAAAACTGTACAATGCACTAGTAAGACCTCATCTTGAATATTGTGTGCAGTTCTGGTCACCTCGCTATAAAAAAGATATTGCTGCTCTAGAAAGAGTGCAAAGAAGAGCGACCAGAATTATTCCGGGCTTAAAAGGCATGTCATATGCAGACAGGCTAAAAGAATTGAATCTGTTCAGTCTTGAACAAAGAAGACTACGTGGCGACCTAATTCAAGCATTCAAAATTCTCAAAGGTATTGACAGTGTCGACCCAAGGGACTTTTTCAGCCTGAAAAAAGAAACAAGGACCAGGGGTCACAAATGGAGATTAGACAAAGGGGCATTCAGAACAGAAAATAGGAGGCACTTTTTTACACAGAGAATTGTGAGGGTCTGGAATCAACTCTCCATTAATGTTGTTGAAGCTGACACCCTGGGATCCTTCAAGAAGCTGCTTGATGAGATTTTGGGATCAATAAGCTACTAACAACCAAACGAGCAAGATGGGCCGAATGGCCTCCTCTCGTTTGTAAACTTTCTTATGTTCTTATGTTCTTATATGTTGCGTGTGATGTGTTAAATGTTGGTGTATAGTCATTGGTACACGGGATATAAACGGGTCTGTGTTTCACTTGTGTTTAGAAATGTATATTTGTATTTAGGCACGAGGATTGCACAGCACTTCACGTGCAAGTAAAAAGTAATATGTGAGCACGGGGAATTGCAATTTATTAATTCACATGCAGCTGTACTGAGACTCCAATTGAATGATTGATTAGCAATCGAGTCTTGGTACAGCTGCATAAAAACAGCATGTTTTCACCCACTCGTGGGTTGGGTGTTCGATGAGTGGAGAACGGGATTGGAGACAGAGGAAATAATAAGTATAATAATAATAATAAGGTAAAGTAAAAGCTCACCGTATTTTGTTTGGTCCGTTTTGTTTGTCTGTTCATTTTGGCGAATGTGCCGGATCCTGTATTTTTGTTTGTTACCACCGTTTATTTTCTGTTCTGTTTATTTATTAACCAAACTCCAACTCTCTGCTTATTTCCTGATTCTGGTCTGACGCCACCCACTCCGGCCGTCTTTGTGACAGTTCCCCACCGCGTGGTAGCTGTAAGGTTTGCCCTACAGTCCCTCCTACAGTACACCAAGCACTTGCTGCAGCGTCCCAAAAAAAAAAAAAATTCATTTTTTCACCATAAAGAAGACGACCACCAAGCACATACTCCCTTAGCACCAAGATAAGTATTAACACCAAATAAGACACTGTACCAGCACTAGCGTCTCCGCTCTGCAGGTCAGCTGATGCTTAGGCGTCTTGTGCTAGCGTCTCAACGCTCGGTACTCACTCTGCGTGGTGTAGTGCTTTCGCGCTTGTGACTCGGTGCTCAACGCTTGACGCACGCACCTCGATGCTTGATGCTTCGATGCCATACGTTCGACGCCACCTGCTTGACGCTTCGACACTCGACGCACACACCTCGACGCTCGGTGCTCGGCACTTCGACACTATACCTCGGCGCTTCGATGCTACACGCTTGAAGCTCGGCGCTTCGAGGCCACGTGCTCGACGCTCGCCGCCTCGACGATACACGCTCGGCGTTTCGACGCTCAACGCTAGGCGCTTCAACACTACACACACGACGCTTCGACGCTGCACGCTTGATGCTCAGCTCTCGGTCGACGTTTGCTGTGCCGTGCTTGACTAAGATGTCGGGCTTTCACCGGTGCACGTCCTGCCAGGCAAAGCTGCCTGCCAGTGACCCTCACAAGGAGTGCGTGGCATGTCTTGGGCCAGAACACGCCGCATCCACGCTGGCGGATAGGGCTTTTTGCTGGGTTTCAGGCACGTGCCCTTCGGCAAAGGGCTAGGAAGTGAGTGAGTGGGCACTCCCCTTCATTGGTATCTTCCCACACTATTTCAGCCCCGAACAGCTGGCACAGCACACAGTGATGGTTACGGACCATCTTCAGTGGCTGGGTCTGAAGGTCATTTCAGAGAAGAGCCGCCTCGTGCCAAGCCAACAGACTGAATTCGTGGGTCTGCATCTGGACTCAGTGTCCATGGAAGCGACCTTGTCGACACAAAGAGTTGCCTCACTGGAACAGTGTCTCTACCTGTTCAGGTTGAGAGAAACAATTAGCATGGAGCTGTGTCAGAGCATGCTGGGGCTGATGGCTGCCACCTCACAAGCCCTTCCCTTGGGCTTATTACACCAGAGACCTCTACAGGCCTGGTTCAATGCCTTCGCGTTACATCCGCAGAGAGACAAACACCGCAGGTTGACAGTATCCCAAACCTGCTGGGAAGCACTACGCTGGTGGAAAGTTCCGTCAAACATCCTCCAGAGCGGAGGGTCCCATCTTCCGGAGGGAAGTGGTTACGACCGACGCTTCCAACCAAGGTTGGGGAGCAGTCTGGAATGGCTCAGGGACCCGTGGAGTGTGGTCAGGACCCTGGAGGTCAGCCCACATCAATGTTCTGGAACTCAAAGCAGTGGACCTCGCCCTCCGGCACTTCTTGTCAGTGCTTCTAGACAAGCACGTATCGGTGCGGTCGGACAACACCACGGTTGTGGCGTATATCAACCGCCAGGGCGGTCTACGGTCCCCCTGCCTTCACCGAATGATAACACGGACTTGCTATGGGCACAGCCATGTTTGATCTCTCTGAGCACGGTTCACCTACCGGGTAGAGCCAATCACACAGCGGACCTCCTATCCAGAGGAGGCCCTCTGGCAGGGGAATGGCGTCACCACTCTCAGGTGGTAGAATGCATCTGGGAATGGTTCGGCATAGCACAAGTAGATCTCTTCGCTTCGCGAGAGACCACGCACTGCCCCCTATGGTTCTCGGTGAGGGACCCCGACAGCCCCCGAGGAGTCGATGCACTGGCTCATGAATGGTCGCCAGCCCTCCTATATGCGTTTCCACCGATTCCGATGCTCCCCGCCCTCTTAGAGAAGGTCAGGGTAGAGCAAGCGACAGTGATTCTGATTGCTCCACGGTGGCCTCGGAGAATATGGTTTCTGAGCGTGGTGCGGTTGCTGCATGGTCAACCACGGGAGCTTCCCCTGCGAGCGACCTATTGTCCCAGACTGAAGGATGGCTTTGGCACCCGAACCCCAAACTCATGCAGCTATGGGCTTGGCCCCTGAACGGGAGCACCTGTCAGCCTTAGGGCTTTCGACGGCGGTGATTTCGACCATTCAGAGCGCTAGGGCGCCCTCTACTAGGTCGCAGTACACGTACAAGTGGCAGTTGTTCCAAGATTGGTGTCTGGTGGGGGGCCATGACCCAATATCTTGTCCTATGGCAGTGTGTGGCAGGCTGGTGAGTGGATAGAGGCCCATAGACAGTCTGCAGTTCAAAAAAGTAATTTTATTATAAACACAAAAATAAAGTGCACAAGGGCAAAATAACAGATACTCAAACACAAATAAAGCAAAAACAAAACTCACAAAAATAAAGTTTCCAGGCTGGGCAATGCCTTCACTGGATTTATCAAAATTCAAAAATCACAAAACAACCACAAACACCAACTTGGTTCCTCACCTTCCTCCTCCTAAATGAGAAGCAGAGGCCTCCTTTTATGTCAGGTGGCTGGGCGCTGATTGATCGTTAATTAACCTAATCAACTAATCAACCCCAGCCACCTGAACATAATAAACCCAGGCAGGTAGGGGAAATTAACCCCATCCCTGCCAATTTAAAAAAGGGCAGAGCTTTGCTCTGCCACACACCTCCCCTCATGTACAACGTACACCGGCCGCAATCGGCCAACTCCCCCCTTCCCCCTTCCCCCCCCCCCCCCTCCCCCCAAGAGTCCAATTATGTCCCTTGGGTGGGCTGTTATGGTGGGTGGTGGTGGGCGGGGTTGATGTCGGAGCCCCCAAGCCTTCTTTAGTTGAGGGGGCCCGGCTCCCTCTAGTGGCGGAGGCGGCGATGGCGGCCCGGCTCCCTCTAGTGGCGGAGGCGGCGACTGCGGCCTGGCTCCCACTAGTGGTGGAGGCGGTGACGGCAGAGGACCCTCGGCAACCCTAGAAAACAAAAAGGAGACACTAGCAGTCCCAAGCGATGTGGAGCAGCAGGCAACCCCAGGCAATGCGGAGCAGCATGCAACCCCAGGCGATGCGAAGCAGCAGGCAACTCCAAGCGATCCAAATGAGTCATCCCTGAGCAGAGCGGGCGTGGCATCCCTGGACGGTGCAAGGCAGGCATCCTTGGGCCATAGCTCCTCCCCTCTGGGCTCTGGGAGCGGCAGCTCCTCCCTCTCGGGCTCTGGGAGCGGCGGCTCCTCCCTCTCGAGCTCTGGGAGCGGCGGCTCCTCCCTCTCGGGCTCTGGGAGCGGCGGCTCCTCCCTCTCGGGCTCTGGGGACGGCGGGTCCTCCCTCTCTGGCTCTGGGAACGACGGCGGCTCCTCACCTCTCTCTGGCTCTGGGAGCGACGGCGGCTCCTCCTCCCTCTCTGGCTTTTGGGAAAGCGGCTCACCCCTCTCTGGCTCTGGGGAAGGCGGCTCCTCCCTCTCTGGCTCTCGGGAAGGCGGCTCACCCCTCTCTGGCTCTCGGGAAGGTGGCTCATCTCTCTCTGGCTCTCGGGAAGGCGGCTCACCCCTCTTTATTGGCGTGACCGGGGCATCTCCCATGTCTACACCAGGTAATTAACCACCATGAGGGCAACCACCACCTGAGCCCACCAACCCGGGTGGTGTTGTTCCTCCCACTGTTCCCACCTCTCCCCATCTCGACGCCACAGCGTGTTGATAACTATGGGGAGATCGTGGACGAGGTCTGCCTCAGGGTGCATCAACCAGTCCCAGATCTCCTGGGACGGTGGTGAAGGTGGTGGTGCTGGAGGTAGTGGGATGGCCCCTGATGCCCGGGGTGAACACTGCACCTCTTCCTGGGCCTGGTTGTAGGGGCATCCTGCCCAGTTGTGGCCGTCCTCCTCACACCGGCCACACCAGTTTGCCGGTGGCACATCTGGGCAGGACCGCCAACGATGGTCCTCCTTCCCGCACCAGGAACACCAGGGGAAGAGGCTGGCCGGGTCCTCCAGCGGTGGCTGCAGCAGCTTACATTTCTTCAGCTGCTGCTTGTCCTGCCTTTGCCGCTGTCTGCTCTTCTTTCCCATGTTTTTAAAAAAAAAATTATCCCAAAAATTCCACAAAACAAAACAAAAATACTGCTCTGAGCCTCTAGGTGGCGCTATCCCACTTCTGACACCAAATGTGGCAGGCTGGTGAGTGGATAGAGGCCCAGAGACAGTCTGCAGTTCAAAAAAATAACAATTTTGTTATAAATAAATACAAAAATAAAGTGCACAAGGGCAAAATAACAGATACTCAAACACAAATAAAGCAAAAACAAAACTCACAAAAATAAAGTTTCCAGGCTGGGCAATGCCTTCACTGGATTTATCAAAATTCAAAAATCACAAACACCAACCTGCTTCCTCAGCTCCCTCCTCCTAAATGAGAAGCAGAGGCCTCCTTTTATGTCAGGTGGCTGGGCGCTGATTGATCGTTAATTAACCTAATCAACTAATCAACCCCAGCCACCTGAATATAATAAACCCAGGCAGGTAGGGAAAATTAACCCCATCCCTGCCAATTTGAAAAGGGCAGAGCTTTGCTCTGCCACACAGTGATATTACAGTTTCTACAGAAACTGTTAGTTGAAGGGAAATCTCCCTCTACACTTAATGTATTTAGCCGCCATATCAGCTTTCCATGTACGCATTGACAGGTTGCCATTTTCTGGCATCACAGTTCCTCAAAGGCGCAAGATGTTTGCGATCTCCAAGGACGACCAGTTTACCATCATGGAGCCTTGACGTGGTGCTAGAAGCCCTTACCAAGGCACTATTTGAGCCTCTCCACACTGTGGATATGAGGCTTGAGTCTATTAAAACTGTGTTTCTGCTGTCAGTGGTGTCAGCGAGTTACATACACTGTCAGTGCATCCTTCATGTACTCGTTTCGCAGGAGACGGTTCTAAGGTCTCCATGCGCCCAAATCCAGCCTTTTTGCCAAAGGTCATATCCCCGTTCCACATGAACCAGCCAGTCAAGTTGATGGCGTTCCATCCTTCTCCTTTTTCTTCCCCAGAGGAAGAACAGTTACACATGCTCTGCCCTGTGCGGGCATTTAGGTGTTATATTGACCGTACAACGACGGTGAGGCAAACAGAACAGTTGTTCATATGCCATGGTTCTAAGACCTTGGGTCAGCCGTTGTCTAAACAACGCCTTTCCCATTGTATAGTGGATGCTATTAAATTAGCTTATGAGTCTGCAGGCCTTCCACCACCAGAGCAGTTGAAGGTACATTCCACTAGGGGTATGGCGACATCCTGGGCCCTCTTTAAGGGAGTGTCGGCATCTGACATTTGCGTGGCAGCCAGTTGGGCTACACCGCATACTTTTATGAGGTTTTACCGGTTAAACGTACTGGATTCCTCTGCTCCACTATTTGGAGCTTATGTACTACACTCTATGGCATCCTAGGATGCCAGTATGGTGTTTACTATTCCACTTAGGACAGGTGTCATTGCAAGCATAGACGCTGAGGCGCAGCTCCGCAAATGTCTAGATGTATTACCTACTCAATTGCATTATGGCGTAAGTCTGTCCTACTGCCAAGAATCCTCCCTCGCGACGGCTTGGGTACACTGGTCCCATATGTTGATGGTTATTTTCGAATTGAAAGGGAATGATAGGTTGCGGATGCAACCCCGGTTCCCTGAAAGAGAGGGAAGCCTTCTCGGCCTGAAGAGCAAAAGAGGAAGAGAGTCTCTGCGCCCTGCATATAGTAAGCTCCCAGGGGGGTGGGCTTACACAGTAACTCGCGCAGAGGCCTATCGGCAGATTTGCTATATAGCTCAGCCAATTCTTACTGCCTGATGGCAATGTCCCGTATGTTGATGGTTATTTTCTCTTTCAGGGAACCGGGGTTTCATCCACAACCTATCGTTTTGATTTTTTGTCTTGGTGTTTAGCTGTGAGTGAATTTTGAGTAGGCCTATGTGTGTGCGTGCATGTGTGTGCGGGAATGCATAAACTGTGTTTAGGATACGAATTAGCAGGTCGTTTGGCAGCAATTAGACTCTGAATCTGTTTACAGTTTGAGAATGGGAGCCAGTTTCTGTTTAAGAATAAAAAAATTAAAAAAAAACATTGAACTGAGCTTGTCAGCCAATGTATTATGACGCCACAAAAATGGCACTAAAATATATTGCAGATAGGAGTTAAATTTGAGTACTCTCTGGTTTCACAAATTATAATTTAAAAGGCTTTGAAAAACATGTTTAATATGTTATAAGTTATGGCAAAATATGAAGGAAAAAAAAACAACAAATAGATTTATGGTTTGACAAGGGCGGGTTTTCACTAGAAGGAAGTTTAAGTGTAACTAAATTAGCCAGTGTACTCAACCAGTTAGAAGGTTGGGAAAAAGAGAAAAGGCAGAATAGACTGGGATAGCTTTAGGAAGTGGGAAAGAATGGCAGATGAGGACAAAGAGAAACAAGAAAAGGGAAAGACAGACAGGGATGCTCAAGTTATGTTGCTGATGGATCAGAGGAAGTCGAAACGCAGAGAGAGACTCGCTCCCCCTCTATACTCCGGGGTGACCGCTCCTCCAGTAACCGTACCAACTGCACCGCCACTCCTCCCCCCTGAAACAGTGGTGGAAACTGACTACTCCACCGCAAGCGAAGACAGCGCAAGAGAAGCGACTGATCCAAACCCAATAGTGAGAAGATACCCTAAGTGAGAGCAAGAAATTAACAAGGAAGATGGTACAGTACGAGGCTTGTTCCCACTGATCCAGTATCCCAATCCCCAACCAAGACCAGGGCCAAACCAGGAGGGACGTAACATTTGGTCACCAACAATGTCGGTGCAAAGAGACTGGGATGTTGGGGAACTAAATGACATTGCAAAAGACTTGCCAGACCACCAAAAAGATGTGGAGCAAGTCCAAGGACTAATACAGATGTACTGTCCTAGCGCCGGCGAAATCGGACAGGTGTTGCATAGAAAAATGCAACTGGACTGGCAGAGTGTTAGCGAAGGATTTAACACCAACATGAACTTTGCAGCAGATGGAGACTTACCTATGTAACCGGATCACTACCAAGTGGCCGCTCCAATCAGACTGGAATAAAATCCACAATTGCAAACAAGGTCTCGAAGAAAGTTGGGATGACTATTATGCCGAACTGCTAAAGTTATACCGTGATCACAGTGGTATGGGAGACGACCAGAACCAGTACTCAGAGGTACTAAAGACTGTCATTATGAATGGCATTAAACCTGACCTCTGTGGCCCCGTAGCGCAGTCATGCATCGGCTGGGAAACCGGCACACTGACCAACTTGCTAGCCCACATAGTGCATCAGAATCGACAATTGACAACACAAAAAGAAAAGAAAAAATGAAGAGAAAGAAAAGAAGCAAGGAAAGTTGCAGATGGTACAATTACAGTACTACCAGCAGCAACAACAACAGGGAGGCAGGGGTGGAGGACAGCGGGGAGGATGTGGTCACCATGGACGAGGACGAGGTCAATGGCAAGGTAGGGGCCCAGTGGGCCAGAGGGGAGACGAATGTTTTATATGTGGTAAATTAGGACATTATGCTAGAGACTGCCCTGAAGGGGGCAGTACAACACAACAGCAAATACAACCTCGGATGGGGTTATGGGGCTTAAATCAACTATGAAATAAGGAGGGAAATGTAGAGAGAGAAGTTAATAACGAACCAATTAAATTATGCCTTTTACAATTTGATACACATACTAGCCCAACTATAATATTAACAGTAGAAGGGAAAGAGATTATATTTTTAGTAGACACCGGAGCAGCTAGATAAGTAATTAAACATAGTAAGGCAGGACACCTGCAGTTATCAGGAAACACTGTATTAACTGTTGGGGCCTCAGGTCAAACCAATAAGGAACAGGTTACTACCAGAGCTAGGGTGCAGTGTAATGATATATCTGTTGACCATACGTTTTATATGTTCGCATTTGTGCCCAGTAAATTTGTGTGGGTGGGACCTGTTGCCAGGCATCCTACCCACACAATTGGAACGGCTTGCACGAGAAGTATGCGACTTTATGCCAGGACCTCTTATGCACTGCATGGCACTTTTCTCGCATGGCCAATGCAACCTTGAATTTGAAAAAGATTGGTTTATTCCTCTGTGCCCTGTCTATGTTGAATATGTGTCTTCTGAATATTAATACTGGTTAAAGGATTTTACTGTTCTATCTATCTGTCTGTCAAAAGAACAGAAAGTGTTATTTTCTACTAATGGCTCTGCCCCTCATGTATCTCTTGCTAAGTGACAAGAACGAGCCTGGAAAGATTTGGGTCCGTGGGTGTTAGCACTAGCTAATTTAGTTGATTGGGTGCCAGCGCCCATAGGCGAGTACTCTCCGTCCGGTCAAGCATACCGGATGTTACAAAGAGGGGCCTGGGCGTGTCATCGAGTGGCAGTGGAGCTTTCAGACACGCCTGTGCCACAGGATGTCATGTTGTTACATGACCCTGAGCTAGCCTGGTTGAAAGACATACCCCAGCAACTGTGGCCCACCAGTAAAAATGATTTTGGTCGTATTAAGAATTCCGAACCTCTGGTGGTGACACCCAATAGCATGCACCGACCCAAACGAAAACAATACCCCTTGGGACGGGATGCTACTGACGGCATAAAACCACTGTTAGAAGAACTTGTACTAAAAGGAGCCATTGTTCCGGCCCCGGGAGCGCAGTGCAATTCTCCCATTCTCCCAGTCCGAAAGGTGAATGGAGAGTGACGATTTCTACAAGATTTCCGTGAAATTAACGATGCCGTACAGCAGCGGACCCCAATTGTCCCTAATCCAATAACCTGTCTCTCTGCCGTTTCCCTAATAACAAAATGGGTACACTGAAAGTCCAGCCGTATTCAATGCTGCTAATTTAGCTGGATTATTGCCCAACCCTTTTCTCTCCAAAATATTTTTGATTTACAGGCCTCCACCAATGACAAGGAGAAACGTAAATGGAAACATCATACCCCGGTATGGAGTACCCTTGAAATTAAGTTCTGACAATGGCTCCCATTTTGTAAACGAGATCATTGACTGTTTGGGAGCCTCGTTCCACATTGATCTTAAAGCGACACTGTGCATACCATCCACAAAGTGGAGGTGCAGTGGAACGCGTGAATCAGACCCTGAAAAGCAAATTGACAAAATTGTGAGCTGAAACTGGGCTGGCCTAGGGGACGGTACTACCTTTGGCTCTGATGTACATGAGGGGACGCTCTCATGCTGCACATGGTTTGAGTCCCCATGAGGTTCTGACTGGTCGCATTATGTGTATGCATAATCAGTGCCCCACACCAGACACCAGTAAATGCTCCAAGGCTGTGATGATGAGCTTATGGCATACTGTGCCGCTCTTAACAATGTGCTTAAGAATCTCTTTTCAGGGTAAGAGTTGCCCTGTCCGACCCAACAGAAGGACTTGGACACAACGTCCACCCCGGCCATTGAGTGGTGATCAAGGACCTTCGGCGGAAGTATTGGCACCAACAGCGCTGGACTGGACCATTCCAAGTATTTCTGACAACTCCCACCGCAATAAAGGTAGCTGAGAGGTCCACGTGCGTCCACGTCAGTCACTGCAGGAAGGTACCGCACGATCCAGACCAAGATGTCTCCACTCAAGTTTCTCCTGGGACTAGTCACCATACTGTGTGTCTCTTCACCCTGCTGCTCCTTGAGTCTCCCAATATTAAAGTAAAAAGGAACACACTAAACCAGTGGAGTGCAGAACACAGTGTAAACCATACTAGTAATGCCTTGTGGTCTCTGTTGCGCCACACTGCCAGGAACACTTTGAATATCACTGAACCTTGCTAAATTTGTTCTCTAATGACAAACTCAGCAGGGAGACCTTTCCCCTTGTACCCAGCAGAAGTGTCAACACCATTACACCTGCAATGACTATAGTTACAGCCTCCAGCATGGAAATGACACAACAGAGCTGTATAAACGAGATGGTGGATCTCCACAACAAGAGCCAAAATGTATCCATGAACATTTTTAGAGGAGCCATGAATATTTATACAGGAACTGATCGCAGCACCTCCGACTGTACCGTCAACCATGCTGATTGTTATTCGAATGATACGCTGAGTATACATGTACAGTGGTGTAAGCAATTGGTTGGTGGGCCGAATCGAAACACGCCATTAAGTCACACTGTCCCACGAACTGCCTCTTTCTCCAACAGCACCCTTTGTTAGTGTTGGGGAAACAGGACAAATGGAGTATTTATGGGGATTTCACACTGTGAAACATATGTGTACTATGTAAAAATGTCAACCACTGACTAGGCAAGGTAACACTGATAACCAAGGGGTGGTCCCTCCGATGCCATTGGACCTCCTTTATTTTGGTGAACAAGACCTCACTGTCCGAGCAGGACCTATAGATATAGGTCCTGGACGGCTTGGCACAAAAACAACGATTGATTTTTATTGGATATGTGGTAGAAATGTGTATACTAGCCTCCCTCGTGATTATATATGTTTGTATACTCTACCTAAAGAAACTGTGCACTAGAGCTACTGATTTCGCTCTTAATATGCCCTTGCTTACTAAGGAAGGTGAATACAATAACGAAGATGAGGGATCCCTTTGTGGGATTGCAATTATCTGAGTTCTAATTATATTACAAAAGGAGGGAATGTAAGGGAATAATTGCATAGAACCATTCCTGTACCTGTTTGTTGCTACTCTGTACTACAATTATTCACTGAGCTGGCTCCAGCTTATCGGTTGATCTTTATTGTACTACCTTGTAAATACCTGAACCCCTTTCTTAATTACCCCAACTGAGTTGGCTCTAGCTTATTGGTTGAAAGGGAAACCACCCTGTCTCTCTGTAAAGGTATAATAACTGTATGCTAACTCTGTATGGCAGAGCACTGCTCGGGCTTCCTAACACTGATGTGTTGAGCTGTTCTCGTTTGCGCAAACTAATAAAGCTTTATATCTCTGAATACCTGGTGCAGTTGGCTCTTTTAGTTGCTGACCTGAAAAGTTCCATGACAATATAACATACAGTGGCATACAATTCAGACCCCTGACCAATTCTCTCATATTACTGAATTACAAATGGTACATTGAAATTTCGTTCTGTTCGATATTTTATTTTTAAACACTGAAACTCAAAATCAATTATTGTAAGGTGACATTGCTTTTATGTTGGGAAATATTTTTAAGAAAAATAAAAAACTGAAATGTCTTGCTTGCATAAGTATTCAACCCCCACACATTAATATTTGGTAGAGCCACCTTTCACTGCAATAACAGCTTTAAGTTTTTTGGGGTAAGTATGTACCAGCTTTGCACACAGTGTCAGAGTGATTTTGGCCCATTCTTCTAGGCAGATTTACTCCAGGTTATTCAGGTTGGTTGGACGAAGCTTGTGGACCGCAGTTTTCAAATAGAGTCACAGATTCTCAATGGGATTGAGATCAGGACTTTGACTGGGCCACTGTAGGACATTCACCTTTTTGTTCTTGAGCCATTCCAATGTTGCTTTGGCCTTGTGCTTGGGATCATTGTCCTGCTGAAAGGTGAATTTCCTCCCAAGCTTCAGTTTTTTAGTGGACTGAAGCAGATTCTCTTGCAGTATTTTCCTGTATTTTGCTCCATCCATTCTTCCTTCAACTGTAACAAGATGCCCAGTCTCTGCTAATGAGAAGCATCCCCACAGCTTGATGCTGCCACCACCATACTTCACTGTAGGGATGGTGTGTCTTGACGCATGGGCAGCGTTAGGTCTGCGCCACACAAGCGCTTTGAGTTTTGGCCAAAAAGCTCTCTCTTGGTCTCATCTGACCACAAAACCTTTTCCCACATCGCAGCTGGGTCACTCTCATGCTTTCTGGCAAACTCTAGACGTGATTTCAGATGGTACTTTTTGAGTAATGGCTCCTTTCTTGCCACCCTCCCATACAGGCCAGTGTTATGCAGACCTCTTGATATGGTTGACTGGTGAACCTTTACTCCACTCCCAGCCATTGAACTTTGTAGCTCCTTGTCAAAGAGACGGCCGAAGTGGGCGGCCACTGACAGCGGGGTAGCATTCTCCTGCCAAGGTAGTCCTGGCAGTGGAAAGGCTGCTTGGGGTGTGGTCTCCTGACCTTACCCCTTCTTCGGCACTGGCAGCTCCCCTTGGTGGGGTTCCAGCCACAGTACTTCCGGCTGTGATACGGAGCGGCGGGCAACCCCAGGCGATGCAGAGCGGCGGGCAACCCCAGGCGATGCAGAGCGGCGGGCAACCCCAGGCGATGCAGAGACATCCTTGGGCAAATCGAGGCTGGTATCCTTGGGCGAAGCGAGGCTGGCATCCTTGGGCGAAGAGAGGCTGGCATCCCTGGGCGAAGCGAGGCTGGCATCCCTGGGTGAAGCGAGGCTGGCATCCCTGGGTGAAGCGAGGCTGGCATCCCTGGGTGAAGCGAGGCTGGCATCTTTGGGCGAAGCGAGGCTGGCATCCTTGGGCGAAGCGAGGCTGGCATCCTTGGGCAAAGCGAGGCTGACAGTCAGGACAAGCTAGGGTGCGGGTGTTGGCCCCCTTTTCGGCCACTGCGGCCAGGAGGTTCTTCCCTGTGCTTCCCTCAGCAGCCTATGCAAGGGCTGCTGAGGACCACCAGCATCTAGTCCTGGTCCTTCTGGTGCAGGGAGAGGCAGCTCCTGCTCCTCTCCCCCTGATGGAGGTGGAGGCAGAGGAAGCTCCAGCTCCTCTCCTCGTGATGGTGGGGGAAGTGATACCAGCAGGCATTCACCCTCTGCTGGTGGGGGAAGTGATACCAGCAGGCATTCACCCTCTGCTGGTGGGGGAAGTGATACCAGCAGGCATTCACCCTCTGCTGGTGAGGGAAGTGATACCAGCAGGCATTCACCCTCTGCTGGTGGGGGAAGTGATACCAGCAGGCATTCACCCTCTGCTGGTGGACAGGGACCCAGCAGGCATTCACCCTCTGCTGGTGGAGGAGGCAGAGGCAGCTCCTGCTGCTCTGCTCCTGCCGATGGAGGTGGCGGAGGCGTGTAGTCTCCTGCCAGTGAAGGTGGCGGAAGCAGAGGCAGTTCCTGCTGCTCTGCTCCTGCTGGTGGAGATGGCGGAGGCAGAGGCAGCTCCTGCTGCTCTGCTCCTGCCGGCGGAGGTGGTGGAGGCAGAGGCAGCTCCTCCTCTCCTTCCTGGTAGGGGCAGCGCACCCCCGGGTGCCCAAACTCCCCACAGGCAAGGCACCAGCCCTGGTCCTCCAGACCACCGAGGAACTCCTCCAGGTCCTGGCAGCCATCTCTCCAGTCTCAGCCTTCCATGTTTTTTTTTTTTTTTTTTTTTTTTTGGGGGGTTTTTTTGACAAAACACCTCTCCTGGTCTGACGCTTGGAGGCACTGTTATCTCACGCAGGACACCACGTGTCACAGAGACGGCCAAAGTGGGCGGCGTCAGAACCAGGAAGAGGAATGAAATACACAACAGACAGGATGAAATGAAATGATGAAGACGCCTGTTGGCGCCGGTTTATTACAAAATAAAAGGTTTAAACAAACAGAAAACACAGGACACGGCACTCTACGCCAAAATAGACAAACAAAAACGGACTAACACTTAACAAAACGGTGCACAGACAGACACTGACAAACACGTTGAGTTGGTAACAAGTATCTTGCTGGTCCCACCAGCACTCAATAGCAAATATCTCTCTCCCGCGAATATGTGACAACATGCATCGATATATACTGTTGTGCTGGGATTCAATTACCTATTAATTATTCACTTGAATCCCAGCACGTGAATTAATAAAGTGCAATTCCCCGTGCTCACATATTATTACATTTTACTTGCACGTGAAGTGCTGTGCAATCCGTTTATATCCCGTTTATATCCCGTGTACCAATGTCTATACACCAACATTTAAATACACCACATGCAACACATAACAGATAATATACACAGGGGCGGGCACTTTGTCACACTCCTTCAAAGTGATTGTTGGCCTCTCTGTGGCTTCTCTCACAAGTCTCCTTCATGTTTGAGCGCTGAGTTTTGAGGGACAGCCTTTTCTTGGCAGTGCCTGGGTGGTGTGATGCAGCTTCCACTTCCTGATTATTGATCTAACTGTGCTCACTGGGATATCCAAACACTTGGATATTATTTTGTACCCTTTCCCTAATCTATGCATTTGTATTACTTTATCTCTAACTTCTGTAGACTGCTCTTTGGTCTTCATTTTCCTTCAGATTCACAGCCTTACCAATGATCCTTCAACAGTGGGGTTTTCATCCAGAAAATTTGACAGCAACTTTAATGGTTCACAGGTGGAGGCCAATGGTAAGGTAATTGTGTCCTTGTTTGGGCAATTTCTTTCATTGGTGCAAACTGGGAGCTTCCACAGCACAGGGGTTGAATGCTTATGCAAGCAAGATATTTCAGTTTTTTCTTTTTCTTAAAAATGTTTCCCAACATAAAAGCAATGTCACCTTACAATAATTGATTCTGAGTTTCAGTGTTTAAAAATAAAATATCAAACAGAATGAAATTTCAATGTACCATTTGTAATTCAGTAATATGAGAGAATTGCTCAGGGGTCTGAATACCTTTGCAAGGCACTGTAGTTAAGATTCATGGAATGATTTTGTTCAGTACAATCTCTTCAATCGACCCCTGGAATTTGAAGTTTCTTGTATTTACTACTAAGGATCTTACAGTATCACAGAGCGTCAGTCCTCAGATCTGATCTCTGCAAACATGAGATCTCATCACCCAGCCCTTGCCTTGGGTGTTTGTAGTGATAATAACATTTGAATGTTACACACCCACAAGATACAAGATACGTAGATATGTATTTCCTTATAAAAGGAAGAGGAAAAAAGTTTAAACGAAGACTGAGAATTAACAGTGCGGTTTGCTGTCTAGGTGTCATCAGATTACAATATTACCCTTTGCTGAAGACTGCACTCATTTATGCCTGATTCATATCTTACACAGGTATTATTAGCAGTAGTTGCAGTCATATTATTTATGCATTTTAAAATATATAAATATTCTTAGCTGAGGCATCATTTGTTTGTTTGTTTTTTTTCTATTGCTGTGGTGTTAGTGTATTAAGACAAATCATGACTCCATGATTTTTATTTTTCTATTGCTGTGGTGTTAGCGTATTAAGACAAGTCATGATTCCATGCTTTTTGTTTTTATTTGCTTGATGTTGGTGTATTAAGAGAAGTGGTTGTTCCATGCTTTTGATGCTGGCATTAAAAGCTTTTAAATTAGTCTTTTTCTTTACTTTTTTATTTTTAGTAAACAATGTAATACTCCATGCAGCTTTTTTTTTTTTTTGCAATAGGCATTTTTATAATATTTCCTAATCATTTTTAAGCCTTACATTTTTTTTATTTTATGTACAGTATATTTTTAAGCAATAATGTTTTTCTAGAGGGAGCTTGTTGTTCCAGAGGTGTTTCTCGCTAATGTAATAATTGTATACGTATTTTGTAAACATTGTAGAAAAGTACAGGGAAACAGTGAGTAGTTTTCGAGATTTACGATTATACTGTAAAGTTCACTTCTAAATCTTTTGTAGTCATTTTTGCATTACTTTTGTATAAATGCATGTTAATTTGGATTCATATGTTGTTTTTTTCTGACTTTATGTGAACGAAAAGACACAAAAGCGCCCGTTTTCCCACTGGAAATAGTGATATTTTGAAATTTACCTGTCCTGGTCACAAAAGCAAAGTTTGTGGGGAATAATAGCCATTTTCTATACTTTTGAGGCATAAGCAATTAGGAAATAACATTTACTACCCAGGAACAAAAAAAAAATAAAAAATTTGTTACACGGTGTAATCTTCAGTGTGTAACTGAATTATACAGTAGGTACTGTAAAAAAAAAAAAAAAAAAAAATTGTATTGTATTAAGAACTAAATGTGTATTTAATTTGGCTTGCCTGCGCCACTGCTAATAGTTTAGTGTTGTTTTTTTTGTACTGTGACACTTGCTGTTTCCCAGTCTCCCATTAAGATGTCATTCTCTTGTACTCTCCCTCCAGACTCTTGGACCCTGAGATTTGTGGCTTTATTGTTTTTGTTACCGTAGGAGCTTCAGCCAATTATGACAAGCACAGAACCCAAAAGCACTGTGCCGAAGGAAGGGGCAGAGCAGACGCAGCAGCTGCAGAAGGAGAAGAAGAGAGGGATCTTCCAATGGATGAAATGCAATGTCTGCAGAGCGGCCTCCTTCATCTCTGGGGACATGAGAGAGTTTGGGGAGTGGCTCAAAGGTGACAAAGATACTGATATAATGCACTAGAGAAAATGGCAGAAACCTTACAGCAACATGCTTTTTACACTGAGTCTGCGACAAACTCTGCACCGCACCATCTACATCTACTGTGCTGCTGTCATGAGTACATTTAAAAAACAATGTGAAATGAATAAAGGAATAAGTGGCACTATGAACCTTGCAGTTTATAGACCTTAAAAATGAAAATCTGCTGCAGTTTGGTCAATACAAGATCTTTAAAATGTTTTCAATCCTCAGCTAACATTGATGTCTTTTTATACAGCCAGGGCAGGCATCTCAACAAGATAAGATACAATTGCTAATAGATAAATAATAGCTACAATATTTTCAATTTGAGGTTAATATTTTACTGTTAACATAGGATCTTGTGGTGGATATATAATGCTATTTTTGTTGTAATGCATTAGTATTGAAATTATAGCTAATTAAAGAGAACACAATTCGTACTGATAATTTAAATGTCTAGGTAGTTAACACCACAGAAGCTGGGTAAGAAAATACTACTGATTGTAGCACTTTTTTGGGAGGCAAAATCAGAGGATACAACATGCCTGTAGAAGAGAATTGAGTTTGTTTAGTAAATCTTAGGGTTGTAATATTTCTATCCATAATAAACACTGGGTTAGGTTTCCAATGAGTTTTTGTATATGTATCTTCTCAATTCGCAGGAACAATCTAATATAGGGGCTGAGACTGCTATTATTATTCAGCACTTACAGGCATTACAGTGTGGGACAATTAAAATAAAACATAAAACACAATAATAAATTAATTACAACTTGCACAATTACAAAAAATCCAGTCTCCAAAACTACAGCTGAACAGATCACTGAAAGGAACTGCATGTACTGAGGTAAAACCAATAAAACACTGGTACCTGGATGGTCAGCAGCTTCCTTGTTCAACACAGTAATGATAGTAACAACAGGGATTTCGCATATACTAGTAAAGAGTATGTTTTAGAAATGACACATTGAGTTAGTAAGTAAGTTTTGCTATTGTTTGTTGCAGCAGTATTTTTTCTTCCCTTTTTGCAAAGATTATGTTTATTTTTTGAATACTAAATGATTTACTGTGAACATGTATCAAGGGTAGTGTGAACATGTATTTTGTGCCTTGTACTGTACATACAGTAGGTGTTCTGATTCTAAGAAAACTGGTAGAACACTGACATGGAAAACAAGAGTTTTATCTACCTTTCGTCTTTAGGTCACAGTGTGGTGTTCCAGTTTATTGATTGGATCCTGCGGGGGGCTGCCCAGGTGATGTTTGTGAACAATCCTCTCAGCGGACTTTTTATTTTTGCTGGGCTGATTTTGCAGAATCGTTGGCTGGCTCTCAATGGCTTTGTGGGCACTGTTTTTGCAACCATATCTGCACTTATCCTCCGTCAGAACAGGTACACTCTCAAGCCTTCAGGTCTTCTTTAAGGGTTCAGTGCTGTCCGTCAGGATACAGCTGCATTGCTAGTGTACTTGTTAAACCCAATACATAGGAATCTGTTGCTCAGCCTTCAGAAGAACACCTGTGATTAGTGTTTGCAATTAGTGTCTTCTACAGGGTGTTCTGTTGAAGATTTTTGTGGTGCTGAGGTTATTTTCTACAGGGCAGGTCTTAAAGAAATATGATGTTAAGAAATTCCAGGAGTTTATTTGGCAGCTGTTTTAGATCAAACTGTTCTGTATTTTAAGGCTGTCACTTCATCCAATATGATGCCATGAAAACTCTTTCTCATCCTGGCATAACCTCAACTTTTATAAACCTTGTACAGGGGAGCCATTGCCGCCGGTCTCTATGGATACAATGGAATCCTGGTGGGCCTGCTGATGGCAGTGTTCTCTGAAAAGGGAGACTGGTACTGGTGGCTTTTGCTGCCAAATATGTTCATGTCTATGATGTGGTAAGTGGCAACACCTTGTCAGACACCTAGTTCTAGTATGTTTTTGAGAATCTCCACTAACCAAGTGCTGGCATTAGAGCAATCAGCATTCTCTGTTAAAATGCATTTTAATTGATAAGATTATCACAAGTATTAGTCAATATCTACAACATCATATATACCTGGAAGCAAAGAAGGAATGCTGGTGTACAGGCTTGTGTTGTTATTTGAGGACAAGGCTACTTGCCATCTTTGTTAAATATCATGTGAACATACCAGTGCAGAGATATGGGACCTTCATGCTTAAAATAGCTCTAATGTTCAGTTATTTTGTTGTTTATTTGATAGTTATTTTGATATGGCTGAAGCATAAATAATGGTCACGTGGTAAGTGGAAGACTCCTCTCAGGCACGCAGTTTTGATTCTATGGCATGATACTGTACTTATTTTAGTTTCTCTCCCTTAAACCAAGCGCTGACATTAGTGAAAATGTCAGCATTTAAAACATTACAAAAATGTATCTTACTAGTGAAAGTATCAAAGTGGTTAATCAAGGTCTAGAAGACCTGAAAAGCACAATCAAAGTGCTGTATGACAAATCCGGTATACCAACCAGCAATAAAAAACAGTAATGGTATAATACTGGCTTCCTGTGTTTCATAGGCTACCTGCCAGCTTTTTAAATGAAGTGTGAAGTGTTATTGATTGATGAAAAGGCAAATTGGGAAATATGATGTATTTAAGCTTCAAGTAACTCATAAGAACATAAGAAAGTTTACAACCGAGAGGAGGACATTCGGCCCATCTTGCTTGTTTGGTTGTTAGTAGCTTATTGATCCCAGAATCTCATCAAGCAACTTCTTGAAGGACCCCAGGGTGTCAGCTTCAACAACATTACTGGGGAGTTAACTCCAGACCCTCACAATTCTCTGTGTAAAAAAAGTGCCTCCTATTTCTGTTCTGAATGCCCCTTTGTCTAATCTCCATTTTTATAGCTTCCCCACATTGCCTAGATGAAGACATTTCTGAGTCAACAAAAACTCCTAGGTCTTTTTCATAGATTCCTTCTCCAATTTCAGTATCTCCCATATGATATTTATAATGTACATTTTTATTTCCTGCGTGCAGTACCTTACACTTTTCTCTATTAAATGTCATTTGCCTTGTGTCTGCCCAGTTCTGAAAGTTGTCTATATCATTTTGAATGGCCTTTGCTGCTGTAACAGTGTTTTCCACTCCTCCTACTTTTGCGTCGTCTGCAAATTTAACAAGTTTGCTTACTATACCAGAATCTAAATCATTAATGTAGATTAGGAATAGCAGAGGACCTAATACTGATCCCTGTGGTACACCGTTGGTTACCACACTCCATTCTGAGGTTTTTCCTCTAATCAGTACTTTCTGTTTTCTACATGTTAACCACTCCCTAATCCATGTACATGTGTTTCCTTGAATCCCAACTGCGTTCAGTTTGAGAATTAATCTTTTATGCGGAACTTTGTCAAAAGCTTTTTGGAAATCCAAATAAACCATGACATATGCCTTGCAATTATCCATTATCGATGTTGCATCCTCAAAAAAATCAAGCAAGTTAGTTAGACACGATTTCCCTTTCCTAAAACCATGTTGACTGTCTCCCAGGACCCTGTTACCATAAAGATAATTTTCCATTTTGCATATAATAGAAGTCAGGCTTACTGGTCTGTAGTTACCTGGTTCAGTTTTGTTTCCCTTTTTGTGGATCAGTATTACGTTTGCAATTTTCTAGTCTGTCGGTACCACCCCTGTGTCAAGAGACTGCTGCATGATCTTGGTTAGTGGTTTGTAAATTACTTCTTTCATTTCTTTGAGTACTACTGGGAGGATCTCATCTGGCCCAGGGGATTTGTTTATTTTAAGAGCTCCTAGTCCCTTTAACACTTCTGCCTCAGTTATGCTAAAGTTATTTAAAACTGGATAGGAACTGGATGACATGTGGGGCATGTTGTCAGTATCTTCCTTTGTAAAAACTTGTGAAAAGTAATCATTTAATATATTTGCTATTTTTTTTTTCTTCCTCTACGATTTTGCCATTTGTATCTCTTAAACATTTAATCTCCTCTTTGAATGTTCTCTTGCTGTTGTAATATTGGAAAAACATTTTGGAATTGGTTTTAGCTCCCTTAGCAATGTTCATTTCTATTTCTCTCTTGGCCTTTCTAACTTCCTTTTTGACTTGCGTTTGCAGTTCCGTGTACTCTTTCTGCGTACTTTCTTTTTGGTCCTTTTTTAATGCTCTATAAAGTGCCTTTTTTCGCTGAATATTTTTTTAATTGATCTATTAAACCATGTTGGCAATTTAGTTTTACATTTAGATTTGTCTACTTTAGGGATGTAATTGTTTTGCGCCTCTAGTACTACATTTTTGAAGAACAACCATCCTTCTTCTGTGGGTGTTTTCTCTATTTTACTCCAATCTACTTCTGTTAGTCTCTGTTTCATACCTTCATAGTTTGCTTTTCTAAAATTGTAAACCTTATCTTTAGTCATTACTTTTGGGGTTTTAAAAAACACTTCAAATGAGACCATGTTGTGGTCTGAGTTTGCCAGTGGTTCTCTGACCTCTGTTTTAGTTATTCTGTCTTCGTTATTTGAAAAGACTAAATCAAGGCATGCCTCCCCTCTAGTCGGTGCCTTGACAAATTGTGTTAGGAAGCAGTCATTTGTCATTTCCACCATTTCTATTTCATCCTTCGTGCTACCCACCGGGTTTTCCCATTTTATATGGGGGAAGTTGAAATCCCCCATTAGTATGGCTTCTCCTTTGCTACACGCATTTCTAATGTCATTGTATAACAGATTATTTTGCTCACTGTCTGAATCTGGCGGTCTATAGCATGCTCCTATTATTATGCCCTTTGAATTTTTGTCCGTTATTCTGACCCATATTGATTTGGCTTTATTTTCTTTGTCCAGGTTTAACACCTGGGCTTCAAGACTGTTTCTTATGTATAGCGCTACCCCTCCTCCTCTTCTGTCCTGCCTGTCTTTCCTATACAGTGTATACCCACAAATATTATATTCGTCCCCATCACTCTCAGACAACCAAGTTTCTGTAACACCTATCACATCATAGTTACCTGTTAGTGCAGTAGCTTCAAGTTCTAGAATTTTGTTTCTGATACTTCTAGCATTTAGATAAATACATTTAATGGTTGTCTTACCTGAGTTGTTGTTCTTGTTTTGATGCGGTCTCCCTTCTGTTTTTTTGTTGATTTCTCCCCCCTTCCTTTCTAGTTTAAATGCTTCTGAACCTGCTCGAGGATCTTTTCTCCAAGTAGACTGGTTCCCTTGTTATTTAAGTGCAGTCCGTCCCGTCTATACAGATGGTCCTCGTTGTAGAATGTGGTCCCATGATCAAGATAGGTGAAGCCTTCCCATGTGCATCACGTCTTCAGCCATGCGTTTTGATTAATTATTTCCAGCTGTCCATATGGTCCTTTGCAAGGTGCCGGTAGTATACCAGAAAATACCACAGTTTTGGTTTTCTCTTTTAATTTCCTTCCTAGCTCTCTGAATTTGTTTTGCAGGGATTTTGGTCTGTCTCTTCCAATGTTGTTTGTACCGATGTGGACGACTACTACCGGGTCGTCTCCTGTTCGTTCTAGGAGCCTGTCCACGTTTTCAGTGATGTGCTTGACCGAGGCTCCCGGAAGGCAGCACACTGTTGTAGTAAGGGGGTCCAAACTGCGAATTGAACTTGCTGTGTTTCTCAATATGGAGTCCCCAACAATCATGACCTCCCTTCTTTTTGCTGTCTGGTCACCACTGTCAATGGGGTCCTGGATGTTGTTCCTTTCATTCTCTTGTTGATGGTTCTGCTCATCAAAATTCTGAAGTGACTCAAATCTGTTGGTTGTTTTGATTTCTGGTGGTTGTGTTTGACGAAGTTTCTTTTTTTCCCTGCTTCTGCTTATCTGAACCCAGCTGTTCTGACTTTCTATCTCCTTGGTGGCTTTCAGTCTGTTAGGGGTGATGCAGACTTCCATGAATTATAGGTGTGCCAGTTCCTCAAGATCCTGTTGCTGTCTCACTTCTTCCAGCTCCATTTCTAGCATACTTACTAGTTTATGCAAATCCTGGATCGCGCGGCACTTTCCGCACACTTGGTTTAGCTCCGCTGGGTTTTCTCGGATTTCCCACATCAAGCAGGTGTCACAGATTACTGGCTTGAAGACCATGTTGATGGTTTTTCTTTTGAAGTTTCGTTTCTTCTGCAGCCGTCAACCTGCTTTCAAACTGCTTCTAAACTGCTCTGTACTTTTCCACGCCTGTACTTCTCCCACTCGCTGTTGCTGGGAAGACTGCCTCATTTAACTGCGTTGTTCTGCTGTGCTGTTGGCTCCTCCCCTCGCCCGTGTCTCAGAACGGCGCTGAATTTGAATCAGCTGCTCTGAGTTTCAGCTTGTTTGTTATCAGAAAAACACACGCGGCTGTTTGACCTTGAGTTGCTGCTGTGTTTCCCCAATGTCATCTGTTTTCTGATTAAAGCAATTCAAGATGCAATTTCTCCTTACTGCTTCTAACCTGCTCTGTACTTTTCCACGCCTGTACTTCTCCCACTCGCTGTCGCTTCCACTCGCTGTCGTTGGGAAGACTGCCTCGTTTAACTGATCAAAAATCAGTTTTACAAGAGTATAATGCACAACTCCCACAACCTGATATATAAAACAAGTACAGCAGAATCTCAGAGTTACGAACATCAAAGTTAATCGGTTAAACCAAAGACCCGCTTACTGCTGAAAGTATGCAATCACTCACCCCTACCTACAATACAACCAAAATCCACTTTAAGCAAACAGCAACATTAACGTGTTGGATTTTCAAACTATCTAGAACCGCCACGTGGGTCACTTTGACCCATACATTTTTAAACTGCTTCGTTATGAAAATGAAAGACATACTATCGGACACAACTGAAAAGTTTTATTCATGAACATCACATCTAACATTTGCATCGCAGAAACACCATATTTACATGAAAAAATAAACATAATAGGCTTTATTTTTAAAATGAGCGCATATACAGCATGCCTACAAACAGTGAAATAATATATTAAAGTACACATTTCAAAAGAAACGGGTATGTACATATACCTGTGTACAGGTGTAAATAAGTATATGTACATACAAAACTATAAAACCCAAATCATTGTTTCTAGTAATAGCCTACATGAAAAGAAAACGTTACACTTCCAGTAGGACAACTGCATTGTGCTCTGTTGAGGAGTGTACGGTATGTGTCTGCCAGCTGACTGTGTCTGTTGTAAACACAGACTCAGTTCCACTGAACACTTGTGTAAACATGTGTAAACTGGTACATACAAACCTGGAAAACAGATTTTTTTTTTTTTTTTCTAAAAGTAATATAACAAAAGAATATGTAACATACGTTTTATATTAAGCACAATAGTTGTTATTCTACTTGTCATTTCAGTTTGCTATATTCCAAATAAATTAATAACTTCAAGATTAAATGTTTCCTTCTATATATTCTCAGTTGCATTTGAGGAACAAAACTAAGGATTGTTATCTCCCAGGTACATTGACAAATAAGCAACTACGCTATCATGGAGTTGGCATCTTGACAAATCCACAGTCCTAGCAATTTCTGCCTTGTAGTAAGTCTACAAACAAAGGCTTGATTTTTTTTTTATTTTTTTAAAACACTTGTGCTAGGAGGAGGAGGGGTGTCTTGTTTGCTGCATTTACAAAAAAAAAAAAATAGAATATCTTACGTTATATTAGAAAAAGTATTGTAATGCATGGGTCAACTTGACACACATGGCTGTTCTAGGTAGAACTGTTTATAAAGTTATTATTTTGTGATTCTGGTTATCAAACGCTGTCAGGATATTTAATTCATATATTTTGGAAAAGTCAAAAATGGCCATACACATACGATTTACAATGGAAGAGTAATTAACATTTTTAATAGAAAATGGGTCAAACTGACCTGCATGGTGGTTCTAGTATTAACCTACTGAAATGGGAATGACTGGGAAATGCAAACATGTAACACTTTCAGTTGAAAAATAACATTACAAATATTGTTTTTAACTTGACCGAGCTATCATACTCGGAGAAGAAAGTGATCACCTCCCCTTATATAAACTGCGCACTTCTGTGTGTTTGAATGAAAGGAGAAAGATGTGCCAATCAATAAATTGGTATCTTAACAGAGGTAACATCTGTGAATTAAAAAAAAAAAAGAATGTAGGATTAGAAAATGAGAATTGAAGTGATACAAACCACTGCATAACCCGTGAATTGTATTGTATTTTCATGAAAGGAGCAGGTTGTGTGAACAGGTTTTGGGTTAACAAATCAAAGTCAAGTGATGAGAGTGGTAGAAGAGATCTAGCCTGAGGGATGTATGTGGAGAAATTGTGGATCTCTTAAGCAAACTCAGAACTGTAGCATTTGTGAAGATTGGGACATAATGGATGTAATTCGCTAAATGCTAAGACTCTTAATTTCAATCTAACATTATTAAACACCGACCCCAATTTGGAACTAAAAGAGAAATCTTAGGGCCTGCATTGACAAAACATGGATCTTAATTAAACCCTTTTAACACAAGGCAGTTTCTGCTCCTCCGATCCACAATCCTGGTTCCCTAATTTATTAATTATCAGATTGTACATTGCAGAATTAGACACATTCTGATTTAGTTAACTCATAAAAGCATTTACAATGGATTTCATTTAGCAGGTTGTCAGTCAGAAACTCATTTCAATGCCTACTGTATCCTCTTCACATTTAATGTACTATAAATGCAGATAGTGACCAAAATAACCTTACTGCTTTTTAAATAGTTTTTTGGTTTTTTGGTTTTTTCATGTGCTGCAGCTGAGAGGTATTGGTTGTGCTGTGTATCACTATAGCCCTTGGGTATCTTGCAAGTTATGTTTCTTATTTCTATTATTTTTTTCAGCCCAATTGTTTCAAGTGCACTGGCATCTATCAACAGTAAATGGGGTCTCCCCGTTTTCACACTGCCCTTTAACATCTTAGTCTGTCTGCACATGGTGGCTACTGGACACTACAACAAATATTTTCCACAGGTCCTAATTGAGCCAGCAAGATCCCTGTCAAACATCACATGGTCAGAAATCAATGTGCCTTTGGTGAGTAGCAGCATCTACTGGGTAGATAGCAAGATATGCACTTAAATGATATGCACTTAAGCGGGATAGACTGTTTATATATGTGGGAAAGTTTTCAATGCGTCAATTATTGTGGATTTACATAGTAGTTACTTAGTAAACACATACGTACTTACAAAATTACAATGTTATTGTGAATAGTTTGAATGTACTCAATGTGTACATTGTCTTGTATGATATAATCCTAACCCTAACTTTACACCTTAACCCTAACCCTAACTCTAAACCTAACCCTAATCTTTTCTGATACAGTTGTGTTAAGTACATTGTAACTACGTATATGCATAATAACATTGTAATGATGTGTAAGTAAGCATGTATTTGCTATGTAACCGCTATGTAAACGCACAATAATTAGAAACGCTTAATGTAAAGTGTTACTATATATTTATGAAAATGTAAGCAGGAATAATTCTATAGTATGTTTAATTCAAACTCTTTATACAAGTCATGGTGCACGGCAACTTGAAAAGACGGTGAACAAAGGGTGTTTAGAATGGAATGACACGGTCACTGCTACTGAGTTCATAAACATCGTTTCTGGCAGCTACCGTGACATAGTGGAATATTATAATGATGGATCATTCAACAAAGGAATTGATTCTTGGCAGTGGTAACAATCCAGCTAGGTGTAGTGTGTGACACAAAGGAGGCTGTGTTGAGCCAGGAACATATCAAGATTAACATTTATATATTTCTATTACATGGCTGTCATATCCTACAGCCATGTAATAGAAATTTGTATATATATATATATATATATATATATATATATATATATATATATATATATATATAGCTAATCCTGCCCCCTGGCCCTGCCCCCTGCCCTTGGCTTCTCTACGGTCAGCCTTTCCACTTATCTGTGAGCTAATTTATGGGCAGGTGTACCTTGAAAGGTGAGGCCAAAGGCCAACGAATGTAGTGATAATTATTTATAATGTGGTAGTGTTGTATAATCCAGTGGTGCCCCACCTTTTTTAGCATACATTTTAACCACAAGAAGTCCAGATTTAACTAAATACTTAAGCGTAAAACAAATTCTAAATTTAAAAAATTTAGAAAAATCTTTTTTCTTTTTTTTTTTAAACTTAGTGAGTGACTATTTAGCTAGCATGTTAATTTGGGTTTCTAACAAATAAATCTGTGCCTAACACATAAATCTGAAAAGCATTACACCGTGTAATAATTTTTTTTTTTTTTTGTTCCTGGGTAGTAAGTGTTATTTCCTAATTGCTTATGCCTCAAAAGTATAGAAAATGGCTATTATTCCCCAAAAACTTTGCTTTTGTGACCAGGACAGGTAAATTTCAAAATATCTTTATTTCCTATGAGAAAACGGGCGAATTTGTGTCTTTTTGTTCACATAAAGTCAGAAAAAAACAACATATGAATCCAAATTAACATGTATTTATACAAAAGTAATACAAAAATGACTACAAAAGATTTAGAAGTGATAGTTTTTCGAGATTTACGATTATACTTTAAATTTACAGTATAATTGTAAATCTCGAAAAACTAGTCACTTCTAAATCTTCACATTTTGTTTAAAGTGATATTAAGTGATATTTTGAAATTTACCTGTCCTGGTCACAAAAGCAAAGTTTGTGGGGAATAATAGCCATTTTCTATACTTTTGAGGCATAAGCAATTAGGAAATAACACTTACTACCCAGGAACAAAAATTGTGTTACATAGTGTTATCATTCAGCAATGAAATCTAAAAAAATAAATCTGGGTTTACACACACACACACACACACACATATATGTATATGTGTGTGGTGTATATTATATAATATATATTAATATATATATATATATAATATATATATATAATATATAATAATTATATTAGGGTTGCTCAAAGAGCCAGCTGCCCAACATTTCGATATGTTGTACATATCTTTCTCAGGTAGCGCAGTAGACCCAATACAAGGTGTTACAGACAGCTAGTGTTACAATATCATAGCAGGAGTGTATATATATATATATAATATCTATAATATATATATACTATAGAAGTCTACACACCCCCTTGAACTTTTTTTGAACTTTTTTTACTTTTTTCATGCATTTAAATGAGAATTTTTTCCACTTCTTTACACAGCATACTCCACACTGTTGTTCCTTCGAGTAGTGAGCTTTTGACAAAAATGGAAGGTAATCAATAAACAATAATCCAAATCAACCACAACATGTCCTGAAAAAAAAAAAAAACTTTAGAGAGAGAGAGAAACTCAGTAATTCAAGTTCAAAGATCAAGTTCAAAGCTCAAAATGTGCAGAACGTACCGGTACGTTAGGACTCCCTGGGGACTATTAATTCAATGCCGTACCAGTACATTCCTACTATTCAGAGGGTTAAGGGGAAAAAAGTTTTTATTGAGAAAAATAATTATCTATCAAAAATACAAAACTGAAAGATCATGATTGGATCAAGTCTCCACCTCCCTGAGTTAATACTTGGTGGAAGCACCTTTGGCAGCAATTACAGCTGTGAGTCTGTTGGGATAGGTCTCTACCAACTTTGCACACCTAGATTTGACAATATTCAACCATTCTTCTCTACAAAACTGTTTAAGCTCTATCATTTCCTTGGGGAGCGTTAATGGACAGCAATGTTCAAGTCATGTATTTAGGTCAGGGCTCTGACTGGGCCACTCAAGGACATTTACCTTTTTGTTCCTTAGCCACTCCAGTGTAGCTTTGGCTGTGTGTTTTGGGTCATTGTCATGCTGAAAGGTGAACCTCTGTCCAAGTTTCAGCTTTCTTGCAGAGGGCAGTAAATTTTCCTCAAGGACTTCTCTGTACTTTGCTCCATTAAATCTTCCCTTCTATCCTGACAAGTGCCACAGTCCCTGCCAATGAGAAACATACCCATAACATAATGCTGCCACCACCATGCTTCACAGTAGGTATGGTGTTCTTTGAGTGATGCACTGTGTTGGGTTTACGTGGCTAAAAAATCTCCTGAGCATTTTTTGGCACAAGGTGAGCTTTGGATTCAAGGTGAGCTTTCTCGAGTAATGGCTTCCTTCTTGCCACCCTACCATACAAGCCAGATTTGTGGATTGCCTGGGAAATTGTTGTCACATGCATACTTTGACCAGTCTTAGCCATAAAAGCCTGTAACTCCTGCAGTTGCCATTAGCCTCTTTACAGCCTCTCTGATCAATCTCCTACTTGCTCGGTGATCCAGTTTGGAAGGACTGTCTGATGTAGGCAAGGTCTTGGTGGTGCCATACACCTTCCACTTCTTAATAATCTTCTTGACCATGCTCCAAGGGATATTCAAGGCCTTTGATATTTTTTTTTACCCATCCCCTGATCTGTGCCTTTCAACAACTTTGTCCCGGAGTTCTTTTGAAAGTGACTTGGTGCTCATGGTTGCTTCTTTGCTTTGAAATGCACTACCCAGTAGAGGAAACCTACAGGAACTACTGAATTTATCCTGAACTCATGTGAAACACTACAATTCAACACAGGTGGAGACCACTTTACTTGGTGTGTGATTTTGAAGGCCAATAGTTACACCTGAGCTAATTTAGGATTGCTATTACAAGTGGGGTGGACACTTATCCATCCAAGCCATTTCAGTTTTTATTTTTAATTAATTTTCTACAAATTTCTAGAATATTTTTTTCACTTAGAAGTTGTGGGGTATGATGTGTAGATAAATGAAAATAGAAACTATTTTAATGTATTTTAATTGCAGGCTATAAGGCAAGGAAAGGAGAACATTTTTAAAGGGGGTGTAAACGTTCTATAGGCACTGTATATACACACATACAGAACTGCCTCTTTAGTCATAGTTTTGCCCCACTTACTGACTCTCCACGCCCCCACTTTGCTGATCTAGTCTATGCTTTAATAACAACTTTCTGACTGAATGGCTGGGGCCTAGATCACGAGGGAAATACGTTTAGTGCACATTACAAAACCACCACACACTCCCACTGTCTTTGTTTGTAAGAGACATAGGACTGAATAAAGGGGATGTTCAGGTCAGGATTGAGTGGCAAGAACACGTGCAGCTACTCTGCAGGCTGAGAGCCTGAATGTGGGCTGCGTTGTCCCTGACATTTCATAAACACACGAATTCCACCCAAAATCACAAAAGGAAATCCCTTTTGGGCAACCGTTGTTTATATTTTACAAAGTAGGAAGGAGATCTTACAAGGTGTTGGATACCTCACGTTTCTAAATGAGCCTTTATTCCTCTTGTCCTCCCAGTTATTCAGGGCAGTGCCAGTCGGTGTTGGGCAGGTGTACGGCTGTGACAACCCTTGGACGGGGGGCATTTTTATTGTCTCTTTGATTATCTCATCTCCAATTACCTGTTTGCATGCAGTAATTGGTTCCACAGTTGGTATGCTTTCAGGTAAGAACCCTCGAACTATCTTTTTAATTGTGATATTTCACGGGGCGTAAGCTGGGGGTATAAGGATAGGGCAGAAGAAGCAGAAAGGAGCAGTTAGCAGGACAGAGTGCCGGCTAGAAAGGACCGGACTTAAGATAAAGGAGTGAGCGAGGCCCTGGCTAGCAGCAGACCAGCAGTGCCATATATGGAAACTAGGATAGAAAGTGGTCATTGACTGAGGGTGACGATGCCGACACATCCCAGGGGTAGAGGACCAAGCACCTGAAACAGGATAGAAAGGTGGTCGTTGACTGAAGGCAACAGTGCCGACACATCTCAGGGACGAAAAACCCAGCAACCGAAGATAGGATAGAAAAGTGGTAGACCAGGACACAAAAGGAGATAGAGAGAGAGAGAGAGAGAGAGAGAGAGAGAGAGAGAGAGAGAGAGAGAGAGAGAGAGAGAGAGACAGCTTCTGAGACTTCTGTAAAGGGGATCTCATTAGACCCCTATTTGGCGGAGACTTCACGCTGCCTGGGACCTGAAATAAGGACAAGACATAGAGGTTAATATGGGACTCAAGCACAGAGTAGCCACGTCCCGAAAGTAAGGCAGAGTATAGAACACAGCCTCGAGTGAGGTAAGATAAGTGCAGGAGCTGCGAAAGGACAGAGTGTGGCCGGGGGTCCGCTCTGACTCACACGGTGAGAACCCCCCTGAAGGTAAGGGAGGCAGATGCCTAGCTCTGAAGTCGGGGAAGTGAGACTCACTTACACCCCAAAGGATGGACCCCCAGCTCCTCGCGAAATCTCCAAAACCATGAGACGAACTAAAGACATCACATGTCAGAGCATAACATAAAAAAAAGACCAAAAGGACAAAATGGTACAAACAGAGGGAATGTTAGTAATTTAGTAGGATGTAACTATGTGTATACCTGCTGCTCAGTGGAGTGGAAAAAACCCTTGATGATGATTAGGGGAAAACCTCTGGTGGCGCTGGCAGACAGGAAGCTCCCACTCCGGGCATACTAGCAATTTTAAAATGAGCAGCAACTATATCAGAGGAGGATGAATGAATGTAAGAATCCACCACAGAGGAGGACCAGCTTCCCACATTCTTGATCAGGCTGTGATTGATGTTGGCCCTCGCAGAGAAGGTGGCTGCGCCTATATGGAATGGGGGGGGGGGGGGGGGGGGGGGTTGGAGTTGAGTAGGGAGACCTGCTCTGGAGGAGAGGGTAGAGGCAAGGGTGGAGGCCTGCTCTGGAGGCAAGGGTGGAGAGGTGGGTTGACAACCAGTGAAGAGTGATGACAGGACCGAGAGCAATCAATGAACAGAGGGTCTGGGGGGGGGAGGCAGGGTTTCCTGCTGGGGAGATACTTGGCATTGAAAAGAAAAGGGGGATAGGGGACTTGATACTTGATGGCTGAATAAATTGACCATGCTGAAATTGATCTGTCTTGCAGCCAAATGAAAAAGTAAGCATCAAAGGCAGCTGAGATGCAGATGATCTAGATAGGTAGATCCTTTTAGTTCGCAGAAGCGGCCTTTCCGAAAAGCGGAAATGAGCAAATGGAGAATGTCCGTTGATATAGACAGGCGGGAAGGTGAGGTAGGGGGAAAGCTCTTAAGAATCCCACGGAGTGTCAGCCGAACTGCTGGTATGGAGAGAATGGAGGGAGTTTGAGAGAATCCCTAGCGTGGACGATGAAAGCCAGGATCCGGTTTTGATTGAAGGAATATGATTATTTGATTCAAATTTGATTATTTGAAAACACTGACCAAGCTGTAGAAAATGAAGCTCTTGAAGAAGGGGCAAGGGCTGCAGACATGTAATGCTGAGCAGACTGAAAGAGGTTACTGAGAGTATGATTCAGTCGAATAGCAGCTGGAGAAGCTGAGGAGTCTGGATGGGGGTTGTGGAAGCAGATGGGACCAACTGACGGAACTTGGATACTGAAAGTAGAGGCAGAAGCAGAGCTGGAACTGAGGGCTGAGGTGGCAGCTGGAGCTGAATGAATGTATCAACGGTTTGCTACTATCATGTCTGCTTGAAATGGAAAAGGTGAACTCACATTCAGAGATTTGGGTTTCACAACTCTGGTTATTCTCCTAATAGTAGAATTCATTAACTCATAATCAAGATAGACTTCCAGTCTCTCACCATGTATTACTGCTGTAACATTTGAGAGAATGAGCGGACATATGAATAGATTGCTGAGGAAGTCAAGTGCCCCGTATTTTGATTAGATGGAGATTAGCCTTGATTGTGGAAATGTTGCCACAATCTGCGTATTGGAGGAAAGCTGGAGCATTGGAAGCGCTGGAGAAGTGCAGTTGCAGATTTAAACAGTAAACTAAAGCAACTTTTGCATTCTGCAAAAGTGAGCAAATATGAAGGAGTGGAGATCTGCTGTAGTGAGGTGCAAATAACAGCAGAGGGCGGGATCTATTGAACAGTGCATAGGTCCGAGGAAGTAAATGATGGAGTGTTGGCAGTGGTGTGCAGTGGCCTACTGTAGAGAGCAAAGATCTGCTGAAGCAGTGATCTGTAATAGTGAGCGTTGGACTGCCATCGGTAAAGTGTGGTGGTCTGCTGCACAGAGTAGGTATCTGTTGCATGCGGTAGATATTGGTCTTTGAGTGTTAAGGCAGTTTTAGATGGAGCCAGAGATGAGGCTGCCTTTGGGTAGAGATGAAGAATGCAGAGATCTGAGGCAGCTGCAGAACCCGAGAGGATGAAGAATGCGTTGCTCCGAGGCTTCTGCAAAATCTATTGATTTGGTCAGGATCAGTCTATGAGTGTATTGTCTATTGGGGGTAGGAGGACATTGACAGGAACGTTGATAATTTTATCATAGGACATGGTTCTGTGACTGACTGGCAGCTTGTGTTGATGAAATGATGACTTTGAAAGTTGAATAAAGTGCCTTGATGAAGCTGGTCAGATTGGCGGAGCCAGATGAGGAAACACGAATCTGGGAACAGGAATAAGTCGCAGGAATGTATGTCTGATGCAGGGAAGCTGGACGTTACTTTGATGGTAGATTCTGAGCACTTTACTTCATGACCAGGTCCTCGAAGAGGGGAAGAGTTGAAATTGACGAATGTCATAGGTAAGCAAGAGGTTGAGATAGGAGGGAAACTCCTGAGAATCCATCGGAGTGACAACGAACTGCAGGAATGGATAGAAAAGTTGGTGCGCAAGCTTCGCAGAGAGAGCAAACCAGCTTAAAGACTGTATATAGAACTTGTGGTGTTATACTACCATCTAGAGGTTATGATTGGAATTAAACCATGGCTTGAGCGAAGCAGGGTAGAATATATTTGGTTATTGTGATTAAAATCCTTGTCTATATAGAACAACAATTGCATATTCTTTTAGATTTGAATAATAAATATATTCGATACATGTTTAAGGACAGTTAGTCATATATATGAATAAGTTAACACAGTATTTAGATTCACAATTTGGTGAGTTGAACTCTCCCTCACAGGTTGTGAAAGCGCAACAACTGAGGCACAGAGCTCGCAGTGCCTGATGAAGCTGCCAGGTCACCATGGCAACTTACCACTCCCCACAGTCACTGAATGAGGGTGTTGCCATTGTAACTATGATCTGTGAGGCGGCAGTGGAGAAGTCGCAGTACTGCAATGTCATTGGAGCATATTGTGACCAGTCAAAATCACGAGCCGCCACAGGCTGAAATGAATTTTGTAATGGGCTGGATAAGTCTCTTAAAACATTCAACGTAGCTGATAGAAATCCAGGGCAGGATCTTCTGATAGAACAATAAATTGTGCTGGCTCTGGGAGTGAGGGAGGGGCGCTAGATTGCAAGTGAGGAGTAAAGAAAGATTCAGCTGACAAAGCTTTGTGGTAGATTTAAATGGAGCTATGGCAAAGTAATCACTGACAACAGGAATGTCGATGTCTTGTCAAAGGAGCTTTGAAAGTTTTAGCGGAGAGCCAGTCTTTCTGATAGATGCAGACAAGTTGAGTAATGAAGCTGCGATTTTGACAGTGCTGTTGCTACAAAACGAAACACTAGATTGAGAAGGTGCAAGTGGTCAGGGCTTAAGTAGAAAATAAGTACAGGAAATTAGAAGTCTCCAGCTCTACAACTCCCGAATTACGAAAGCTGATATTTATATTTTACCCCTGCTTTTCTACCCGATTTGAAATGTGCAATACAAATTTTGTAACCCATTCTGAACATCAAAAGAAGCAATATTTTCTGATACCAAAGCCAGCATTTCCTGTTTTTTATATTATTCCCAGCACAGAAATCCTCCACAAAGAAGCGTTAGTTCTTGTGAGCCATGCTGGTGGTGCTATAATCTGTACCCGTGCCTCCACCTGCTATTGTTCAGTGCTCTGGTGAATACAGTATTTTCCCAAGAGAATACATAGCCTTGGGTTTTCTAATAAATTAACTAATGTCATCAAAACCTGCTATGGTGGTTGTCGTTAGAACCCCGAACTAAGCTTATTATTTATTTTGAAAGCACAATGTGTGTTTTTCTGATTCTTAGGTCTGGCCCTTGCATCCCCCTTTCAGAAGATCTATGACGGTCTGTGGGGTTACAACTGTGTGCTGGCCTGCATAGCAATAGGAGGGATGTTCTATGCCCTGACATGGCAGGCTCATCTTCTAGCAATCACCTGTGGTAAGAGTCATTTACTGTAGCAAGCCTACTGGACGTTAATTCTTGACCCATGTGGACAATAAGTACAGAATCAAACACAACAGCATGTGTAGCAATAAATTGTCAATTCTGCCCATTGAATTAAATCGCAAAGCAGATGCTGGACTAAATAAATAGTTCTGCAGTCAAGTGGTTAAGGCAGTTGTTGCTGGAAAAATACTTTCTTAAATTTTACCTGTTGTGCATTTGCAGCAGTTAGTATGTGTACCATAAACAGAAAGCATATGTAAAGAAAGCCACCCCTTAAATAGTTTTTTTCTTTTGCTTCGCCATTTAGTGTTTCTTTTCATATGGTAAAAGGGAAGCATTAAGTGCTGTTTCCCACAGGTTACAAACAGTACTACATTAAGTAATACTGTTTTGAAAGAAGTAGTTCTCAGTTTGCTTGCCTTGCCTTCCAGGACATGTCCCTGATTCTAATGTTCATTATACCCATGTTTAATTCTGTTATTTCGTGTTTGTTTTCTTTTTTTAGCATTTTTCTGTGCATACCTGGGATCAGCTATAGGCAATGTCATGTCTGTGGTAAGAACAAAGCTTTAAATAAAGAATACAGCACTGTACTGCAGTCCCTGTGCATCTAAACTTTCAGTACTGGCACACATGCGCAAGTATACTTTGATGCATTTGCACTGTAGTTTTCCTATGGTTATGCTACGCATTTATAGTTTACCAGAATTTGTCATGTTTACTTACTTACTTACTTACTTACTTACTTACTTATGCTTAACACAGGGGTTCCCAAACTTTTTCTTACCTGAGGCCTACCTGTTCAGCTGCATTAGGCACTCCTTGGGAAAATATCATAAATAAATCTAAACTGTCCTTTTATTCATTTGAATAAATATTGTGAAAGATGGAAATCACATAGAATATGCACAGAGTGAAAATAAAACATTTTGAAACACTTTAATTTTAGTAAATAAAATAAATTGCAAAATCTAAACAGATGTTTTTATCAAGCATTTAAATTAGGCAAAACATAATGCTTAAATCCTAATTTCTGAACACTAACTAAAATGTCCAGCTGTTATCTCTCACGCTGAGAGCTGTCATGCACACAATACAGAAGGAAATGAGAGCCTTGCATAAGTTACTTTTTTCGCCACTACTGTACAACCAAATACAACTCGCAAAATCAGATTCAGTTGGCTTGCCACACCCCCCCTCCAAAAAAAAAAATATTTATGAAAATAAATCCATCTGCAGTGAAATTTGAGTCATTAAACAAACAGTTTTTTTAAAAAATTATTTTCCAAAAAAACATATTCTACCATTATTTTATGACAAGATTTACCAGTTTGATTAATAACTTGATTGAGTTAATATTGAAACTGATATCAAAGTACTAAATATTGTAAATGCTAATAGCTAAACGTATAAAAATGTATTCATCATAGGAATCAGTTGAATTTTTAAATGAATGTTATCAAGTACAAAATTTAGTATGAAAACGATACTACAAAAGAAAAAACCCATTCCAGCACCTCAAAACTGAACCCACGGTACAAATACATTCAGACTCCTTGTCACAAAGACAGCTGGAGTGGGGGACGTCTGACCAGAAATAGGAAAATAAACAAATAGAGAGGTGGAGTTTGGTGAAGCTGAGTGAAAGCATTCGCTCGGCACTTAATAAATAAACAGAACAGAAAATAAAAAAGGTTGTAAACAAACAAAAACCGGGCACGGCACATTCGCCAAAATAAACAGACATATAAACAAAACGGACTAACACTATACAAAACACGGTGAGTAGATATTTTAAATATGATTATTCTTACAAGTATTACCTCCGTCTCCTATCCCATACTCCACTAACTGAATACACAACCCAGAGTGGGTGAAAACATGTTGCTTTTATGCAGCTGTACCAAAACTCGATTGCCAATCAGTCATTCAATTGGAGTCTCGGTACAACTGCACATGAATTAATAAAATGCAATTCCCCATGCTCACATATTACTTTTTACTTGCACGTGAAGTGCTGTGCAATCCTCGTGCCTAAATACAAATACATAAACACATAACACACATAACACAAAATACACATTTTCAGAGCTCTTGCTCTACATCCTGCCTACAGGTAGGCAATCTGTTAACTCTGATTTGTGAATTTCTGCTTTGATTGACAGTCCGCCAATACTGCCTTGCTACACTTTATTTTTCTACAGTTATGGCAACATATATATATTTAGAACTTATTTACTTGTCTGAGTAGCTTGACTTGGGGTTTTCAGTAGTACGCATACAAGAAGATCCTGGTTCCCAGTGTTTGGTGTTGAGCTGACTGGTACTGCCCTATTCTTTATGCAGATATCTTCAAGAATGAATAACAACGACTATGGTGCGTGCCTCCACCTGGATAATACTGTACACTTTAAACTAATGTGCCACTTTAGTATCTCCCAGGAAATTTAAATATATGCCCCCTTTTATCCTTTTACAGCAGTAATATGCAGTGATATACAGTGCCTTGCAAAAGTATTCAGACCCCTGACCAATTCTCTCACATTACTGAATTACAAATAGTACATTGAAATTTCATTCTGTTCGATATTTTATTTTAAAACACTGAAACTCAAAATCAATTATTGTAAGGTTACATTGCTTTTATGTTGGGAAATATTTTTAAAAAAAATAAAAAACTGAAATATCTTGCTTGCATAAATATTCAATCCCCACACATTAATATGTGGTAGAACCACCTTTCGCCACAATAACAGCTTTAACTCTTTTGGGGTAAGTATGTACTAGCTTTGCACACATTGTCGGAGTGATTTTGGCCCATTCTTCTTGGCAGATTTGCTCCAGGTTGGTCAGGTTGGTTGGACGACGCTTGTAGACCGCAGTTTTCAAATAGTGCCACAGATTCTCAATGGAATTGAGATCAGGACTTTGACTGGGCTACTGTAGGACATACACCTTTTTGTTGTTGAGCCACTCCAGTGTTGCTTTGGTCTTGTGCTTGGGATCATTGTCCTGCTGAAAGGTGAATTTCCTCCCAAGCTTCATTTTTTTTAGCAGGCTGAAGCAAATTCTCTTGCAGTATTTTCCTGTATTTTGCTCCATCCATTCTTCCTTTATTTGTAACAAGATGCCCAGTCCCTGCTGATGAGAAGCATCCCCACAGCATGATGCTGCCACCACCATACTTCACTGTAGGGATGGTGTGTCTTGAGGCATGGGCACACATAGCGCTTTGAGTTTTGGCCAAAAAGCTCTCTCTTGGTCTCATCTGACCACAAAACCTTTTCCCACGTCGCAGCTGGGTCACTCTCATGCTTTCTGGCAAACTCCAGATGTGTTTTCAGATGGTACTTTTTGAGTAACGGCTTCTTTCTTGCCACCCTCCCATACAGACCAGTGTTATGCAGAGCTCTAGATATGGTTGATTGGTGCACCATTACTCCACTTCCAGCCACTGAACTCTGTATCTCCTTCAAAGTGATTGTTGGCCTCTCTGTGGCTTCTCTCACAAGTCTCCTTCTTGTTTGAGCACTGAGTTTTGAGGGACAGCCTTTTCTTGGCAGTGCCTGGGTGGTGTGATGCAGCTTCCACTTGCTGATTATTGATCCAACTGTGCTCACCGGGATATCCAAACACTTGGATATTATTTTGTACCTTTTCCCTAATCTATGCATTTGTATTACTTTATCTCTAACTTCTGTAGAATGCTCTTTGGTCTTCATTTTCCTTCAGATTCACAGCCTTACCAATGATCCTTCAACAGTGGGGTTTTTATCCAGAAAATGTGACAGCAACTTTAATGCTTCACAGGTGGAGGCCAATGGTAAGGTAATTGTGTTAACATTAACCAATTGCTTTCACCCACCTCGTGGTATTTTCTTTTTTTATTTATTTGCTACTCACAAATCTCCTTCGTAGATGTTGTGGATAGGAGCAGACAGAAGACACGGCGTTCTGGAAGAAAGAATGCACAGGCAGGTTGCAGGAAACCGTCAGTCCGGTCCTTCAGCACACACACGCCTCTTTAGAGTATGCGCCAGCAACTAGAATTACCCGAGTCAGGTAGTCACGCGAGCTCACTTGACTTGCTTCAGTCCCAGCTGGTAATTAATTTCATTCAAGCCAGTCACAATGTTAATCTTAATAAAATTAACCAGCATTTGCAATTCTAACTCATACTGTGAAGCTATAATATGTTGAAAAGCGAATGTCTTTTTTTTTCTTATCGCACGGAATCGTCTTCATAAAACCAGGGGCCATCTGCGTAGTGTCCCTTGTTTTTTTTTTCTTCTCCCTCACAGTCACAACGTCCGCCCAACACAAAACCAAGAGAAAAAGAGACCAAGACCCCCGTTCTATGTGGAGCTTATCCTTATAACGGCGTCTGTTAAAGGTGGGATGTGCAGGCGATTCTCCTTTCTGATTGGTGCTCTGTTTTGATTGACACTCTGCAGTGTAAAGTTCAATGTCTTTGGGCGCGAAATCGCATCATGGGGCGAGTACTTTTTCTAATGCAGTCAATAATAACAGTGGCCAACAATCGCCAATTTTTAAAGGTGCCTACACTTGTAACTAGATTTATAAATTATATCTGAATGTACACATTTAAAAAAATATTTATTTTTACATTTATAAAATTGGGGAAAAAAATACAAGATTGAAGATAAATCTAGAAATATTAACCCTTTTTTTACACATGGCACCCCATAGATATTTACACATAGAAAAAAAATAATTCTGCACAGTAGAGTAGTGTAAACCACACACTGTGCTCTTTGTGCGGCTGACACGTCTGCTGATCACTAACTTACCGGTATACAAAAGTAAGGACGCTTCATTGTGTCTTTATTTACTGTCATGCTGGTCGTGATGGTTGAGGCGATACATTTGTTATTATATGACAGAGTGTTTTTTGCGTATGACCCATCCCATGTGTATGATGCGCAACATTACACCTACCCCCACCCCCCCGCACCCCCCCCCCCCCCCCACACACACACCCCCCCACCTCCCAGGGAAGAGCATCCCGCTGAACAGTTTTCAAATGTTGGTAAGTATGAAATAAGGGTTCTGGTTGCACTACACTGCGTTGTTATGAGATAATACATTGGATTACAAAGAAGCCACACGTTTGTTGGAGGTGTCCTGGAGTTCGACACACGGTTTTCCAATCCTAAATTGTTTTGTTTTGTTTTGCAGTTTGGATTACCTGCTTGTACCTGGCCTTTCTGCCTCTCTGCGCTCACTTTCTTGCTGATCACCACGGAAATCAAAGATATACACAGACTGCCCCTCTCAGAGGTGACCTACCCAGAGAGAAACCTCAAATATTTCAAGACGATAAGAAAAGCTGAAGAAGCAGATTTGACAGATGTGCAAACATAGACTTAAAAGAACTCCTGAAGTACACTTAAAACTTTTAACACATTTTAGAATACTATTTATAGTTTTAGAAGACATAACATTAGATAAAGTACAATAGATAAAAATAAAGGAAAATAAATAGATAAATAGACTTAATACATCATTAATATGTAGTAAATGACATGACAAGTACATTAATAGATTTAAATAGAAATAAGTGAATGTTGTTACTATGTGTTAAAGACACATACTTTAATAACAATGTAATTGCACAGTGAGTATTTAGCAATAACTCTTAAATTTGTACGGCATTAATTGATGAATAATACTCACCGTGACCATAATGCCAATAATTTGAATCTGTTGATAATTAAAATATTGATGTTTTGTTGTTATTGTTTTGTTTTTTTTTAACCTGGTCTTTTTTGTATTGCATGTATCATCAGTTTTGTCTTATATGAATACTGTATACCCACACAGATGGGTTCTGTCTTTTGCCACCCGTACCTTTATTAAGTATACATGTACTGAGTTGGCAACAGGCTCCTGTATTAAAGGCTTTCAATCTAAATGTGAATTCAATAAACCATGAAAAACATGCTTTAAAAACAGTACCTCTAATAGCTTACTCCTCGCAAATGAATGAAGCACTTCCAATCACATTATATATATACTGTAGATAGATAGATAGATAGATAGATAGATAGATAGATAGATAGATAGATAGATAGATATAAACCAGTGACTCTCCACACAAGCTCGCTCAAGTTCTTTTCCTTTTTATATACCATGCACCTGACTCTAATTTACAATAATAGCAGACAGCTAAGCTGTTTACTGGCTGAAAAACGCACAGTTTTTAAAGATGCAAACAAGAAGGCTTTACACAGTATCTTTTAGTATAATTGAACACACCAACAATCGGAGTCTCCACACAGCAGCAGCCTCGAAGAGACTGACTGTTCTCTTTATATACCCTGTACACACACACACACACAACATATATATATATATATATATATATATATATATATATATATATATATATATATATATATATCTATATATATCTATATCTATATCTATATCTATATATATATATATATATATATATATCTATATTTGTGACGGGAACTGCCCCGTCTATATGAATATGTTTGGAACTGGCAGGGAGGGGGTTAAATTTCTCCCTGCCAGGAAAACATGTGAGAATGTGGCTGGAGCGCTAATTGAATGATTAGTAATTATTGATTAATTGGGCTCCAGCCACAGGGGATAAAAGCCAGGGGAGAGGCTCTGGCTGGAGGTGTGTTTTTTTCTGTTTGAGGTGTTTGCTTTGTGTTGGAGAGTTTTTGTGTTTGGAAAAAAAAGTGTCTTGTTTTAAAAGCCTTGGAACCTGACCATTTACTTTAGTAAATTCACTTATTTTTGTTTGAACTTCTTTTTGTTGGCCCTTGTGCCTGTTTATTTGATTATTTTATTTAATAAATAACTTTATTTTTTTGACTATACATTGTCTCTGAGCCTCAGCCCTCTGTTATCCTGTCACACTTGGTTTAGAAGTGGGATAGCGCCACCTAGAGGCTCAGAGCAGTATTTTTTTTTTTGAATTTTTTGGAATTTTGGATTTTGGAGGTTCTTTTTGTTCTTTGTTCATCGGAGAGCAGAATGGGCAAAAAGCAGAGGCAGCGGAGGAAGCAGCAAAAGCAGCAGCAGCGGCAGCAGTAGCCGTCATCACCAACCCAAGCTCTGTGGAAGGACCCAGCGAGCTTGTTCCCGTGGTGCACCTGGTGCGGAAAGGAAGACCACCGGTGGAGGTCCTGTCCGGATGGGCCATTAGCTGACTGGTGTGGGCGCTGTGAGCTGGATGGCCACAGCTGGGCAGAATGCCCCTACAACCCGGACCAGGAGCAACTACCAACCCCGTCCTCGGCAGCCACCCCACCAATACCGCCTTCACCACCATCATTGGAGATCTGGGAGTGGTTGGTGCACCCCAGAGCAGACCTCTTCCATGACCTTCCCGTCACCATCAACACACTGTGGCATCGAGATGGGGAGAGGTGGGAGGAGTGGGAGAGAGAGCATCACCCGAGGTCCCTCCAGGAAATATTCATCATGGTCCTGGCATACCTGGCGATAGACATGGGGGAGATCCCCCACCTTGAAGAAATGGGGGTGGAGCCGCTGCCGTCGCCACCTAGAGGGGGAGTCGCCGCTCCCAGAGCCCAGAGAGGAGGAGTCGCCGCTCCCAGAGCCCAGAGAGGAGGAGTCGCCGCTCCCAGAGCCCAGAGAGGAGGAGCCGCCGCTCCCAGAGCCCGAGCAGGAGGAGTTGGTGCGTCCACGGCCCGAGCGGGAGGAGTCTGTGCGTCCACGGCCCGAGCCGGAGGAGTCGGTGCGTCCACGGCCCGAGCGGGAGGAGCCGGTGCGTCCACGGCCCAAGAAGGGGAAGCCCACAGGACCAGGGCTGAAGGGACCCACAGGGAAAGAATACAGGCTGTTCCCACCACCACCACCACCAGCAGAGGAGGATTACCTGCTGGTCTCGCCTCCACCCTTGGAGAAGGACTACCCGTTGCTCCCACCGCCACCAACAGGAGAGGAGTGCCTGCTGGTGTCACCTCCACCAGCAGGGGAAGAGTGCCTGCTGGTGCCACCTCCACCAGCAGGGGAAGAGTTCCTGCTGGTGCTTCCACCACCAGCAGAGGGGGAACAGCGGGCATTGTTTCTCCCTCCACGGCCAGCAGAAGATGCTGGAGGTCCCTCCCAGCCTCTGTACCGGTTGCTGAGGGGAGTGCAGAGACAAGCTGCCCATCGGCTAAGAGGCACAGCACCGTCCAAGGATGCTCCGACCACTTTGCCTGGGGATGCTGGTTCGCCATTGCCTGGGGAAGCTGGTTCACCATCGCCTGGGGAGGCCAACTGCTCCGCGTCGCCTGGGGTTGCCTGCCAGCCCGCATCGCCTGGGGTTGCCTGTCAGCCCGCATCGCCTGGGGTTGCCTGCCTGCCCGCATCGCCTGGGGTTGTCTGCCTGCCCGCATCGCCTGGGGTTGCCTGCCTGCCCGCATCGCCTGGGGTTGCCTGCCTGCCCGCCGTCACCCAGGGGGAAGGTGCTGCCTTCCCAAGAGTTAGAGAGGATGGAGCTACCGTCCCGAGAGCCGGAGGGTCCAGCCTCAAAATAACAAAAAAGATGCAGTGCTGTCAGACCTCGAATAATGCAAAGAAAATAAGTTCATATTCATTTATAAACAACACAATACTAATGTTTTAACTTAGGAAGAGTTCAGAAATCAATATTTGGTGGAATAACCCTGATTTTCAAGTACAGCTTTCATGCATCTTGGCATGCTATCCACCAGTCTTTCACATTGATGTTGGGTGACTTTATGCCACTCCTGGCGCAAAAATTCAAGCAGCTCAGCTTTGTTTGATGGCTTGTGACCATCCATCTTCCTTTTAATCACATTCCTGGAAGAAAACTTGCTTCCTTCTGCTCTGACAATGTTCCCCAACTCTGAGGATTGGTTTTTCCAGCAGGACAATGCTCCATGCCACACAGCCAGGTCAATCAAGGTGTGGATGGAGGACCACCATATCAAGACCCTGTCATGGCCAGCCCAGCATGGCCGAGCTGCTTGAATTTTTGCGCCAGGAGTGACATAAAGTCACCCAACATCAATGTGAAAGACTGGTGGAGAGCATGCCAAGACGCATGAAAGCTGTGATTGAAAATCAGGGTTATTCCACCAAATATTGATTTCTGAATTCTTCCTAAGTTAAAATATTAGTATTGTGTTGTTTAAAAATTAATCTGAATTTATTTTCTTTGCATTATTTGAGGTCAGACAACACTGCATCTTTTTTGTTATTTTGACCAGTTGTCATTTTCTGCAAATAAATGCTCTAAATGACAATATTTGTATTTGTAATTTGGGAGAAATGTTGTCAGTAGTTTATAGAATAAAACAAAAATGTTCATTTTACCCAAACACATACCTATAAATAGTAACACCATAGAAAATGATAATTTTGCAGTCGTCTCAATTTTTTCCAGAGCTGTATATATATATATATGTGTGTGTGTGTGTTGTGAAAAAGTATTTGCCCCCTATCTGATTTTCTGCATTTTTGCACATTTTTCACATTTAATTTGTTGGTTGTAGTAGTATATAGAGGGATTCTGACAGAAAAAATTACCTCAAAGTTTGGTGCTTCTTTCATTTGTTTGGTGTGCAAGGTAATCAAACATGCAATCTTCATTTGTGAAAAAGTTGTTGCCTCCCCTAGTTAACTCAACCCAATTAAAGGGGTAATTAGGGTCAGCTGTTTGAATACTTTGGTTAACAATCAGGCCTGATTTGGGCCAGCCATGCCCAATATAAATCTGACTAACTTTGGCCCTTACCATCAGAGTGAAGTTGTCAGCACACAGGTTCTAGAGGCACATCGTGCCATTATCAGAAGAAATTCCTGAAGACCTCCGGGGGAAAAAAAAAAAGTTGTTGATGCTTATCAGTCTGGAAAGGGTTATAAAGCCATTTCTAAGGTTCTGTGGCTCCAACAAACCACAGTCAGACCCTGTAACAGGGAGAGATCTGTGCTGACTCTGCTGGCTTGTTCACTGGCTGCAGGAAGAGGGCGGCAGTCGCCCAACAACTGCCTGTGAGTCATGGCAGTGACACGGGGAGGTGGGAAAGTGGGTGTGTGGACTTTTCCCCTCTCTGAATGAGAGGCGGGTCTTGGGTGATTGTTGGTCCTATAAAATAACGCTCTGTTGTTTCCTCAGGTCTGCCCACTTAGACGCGCCAAGAGTGCGGAAGCTTTGATTCAGGACCGATAATCAGCCGGGAGAAAAATAAAGATTCACAGCGAGACAGAGAGAGAGAGCGGGGAATCCTTGGGCAGACCCCGGCGTATTGTAAAAGAGCAGGCTAGATAGACGAGAGAATAGGACGGTGATCCGGGTCGTGCGGGTAGCGGCGACCGGGATAACGCTGCCGAGTGCAGCACCTTTTATTTGTAGTTTTATTACTGTTTTATTTTCCCTTTTTCTTTCGCCTTCTGTTTTCATTATTATTTCTTTGAGCACCTGCGAGTGCACTTGCTGTTCGTGTACCGGCTGTGGTATTTCCGTGGTGCTGTCTATCATTGTTGATAGGCAGCCCGCGGTCAACAGTGCCCTCTGCCGGAGAGAAATAAGAACCGGTCCAAAATAAAACTGGGCACCTGTGTGGTGTTTCCAAGTACATCTGTCTGTCTCCTAGTCAGTGAATTACCCACACCCCTTCCACAGACCCATATTGTCCAAATGGAGAAAGTTTGGGACTGTAGTGAATCTTCCCAGGAGTGGCCGTCCTGCCAAATTCTCTCCAAAAGCAAGTCATAAAATTGTCCAGGAAGTCACAAGAACCTAAGAACAACATCCAGGGATCTGCGTGCCTCTCTTGCCTTGGCTAAGGTCAGTGTTCATGACTCCACCATCAGAAATACACAGGGAAAAAACGGATTCATAGCAGAGTAGCAAGGCGAAAACCACTGCTCACTAAGAAGAACATGAATGCTCGTCTCAAGTTTGCCAAAAAGCACCTGGATGATCCTTAATGTTCTATGGACAGATAAGTCAAATGTGGAACTTTTTGGCCAACATGGGCCCCATTATGTCTGGCGAAAACCAGGCACTGCATTCCACAGTAAGAACCTCATACCAACGGTTAAGCATGGTGATGCTAGTGTCATGATTTGGGGATGCTTTGCTGCATCAGGACCTGGACGACTTGCCATCATTGAAGGAACCATGAATGTATCAGAGAATTCTATAGGAGAATGTCAGGCCATCTGAACATGAGCTGAAGCTGAAGCACAGCTGTGTCATGCAGCAAGACAATGATCCAAAACACACAAGCAAGTCTACATCAGAATGGTTGAAGAATAAAAAGAATTAAAGTTTTGGAATGGCCTAGTCAAAGTCCAGACCTAAACCCCATTGAGATGTTGTGGCAGGACCTGAAACAAGCAGTTTATGCTCGAAAACCCACAAATGTCATTGAGTTGAAGTAGTTCTGCTTGAAGGAGTGGGCCAAAATTCCTCCATGGAGCTGTGAGACTGATTCATAACTACAGGATGTGATTGGTTGCAGTTATTGCTGCTAAAGGTGGTGTATTATTGCTGCTAAGGGGCCGATTACTTTTTCACACAGGGGCTTTGGGTGTGTCACAAAGACGGCTGAGTGGAGACATCAGAACCAGAAAATGAATACACAGAGACAGGACAGATGGGGTTAAATGATGAAGACACTTGCTTGCACCGGTTTATTGAAAATAAACTGATTAAACAAACAGAAGACAGTACACGGCACTTTACGCCAAAATAAATAGACAAACAAAAACGGACTAACACTTAACAAATGGTGAGCATATAGACAAGCTAACAAACACGATGAATTTAAATAAACAAGTATCATGCTGGTTCCACCAGCACGTAATAGCAATTGATATTAAACTTCTCTCTCTCCCGTTCCCTACTCACCGAACACCCAACAACCCAGAGTGAGTAAAACGTGCATCTATAAATACTGTTGTACTGGGATTCAATTACCAATTAATTATTCACTTGAATCCCAGCACGTGAATTAATTATGTGCAACCTTGTGCTCACATATTAAATACTTTAAATGCACGTGAAGTGATGTACAATCCTGTGCCTAAATACAATTATACATTTTTAAACACGTGAAACACAGACCTGTTTATATCCCGTGTACCAATGCCTATACACCAACATTTAACACACCACATGCAACATATAACAGAAAATACACACAGGGGAGGGCACTTTGTCACAGTGTTGCATAATTTTTTTAATAAATAAATGAAAGAAGTATCACAATTTTGTGTTATTTGTTCACTCAGGGTCCCTTTTATCTAATATTAGATTTTGGTTGAAGATCTGATAACATTCAGTGTCAAAAATATGCAAAAATGCAGAAAATCAGATGGGGGTAAATACTTTTTCACAGCACTGTGTGTGTGTGTGTGTGTGTGTGTGTGTGTGTGTGTGTGTGTGTGTGTGTGTGTGTGTGTATAATATTGTACACATAGTTATTAAATGATTAAAAACTAATTCTACAAAGCTGAAGGGCTTTTGCTGAACATCATTTTTTTTTTAACTTAGTAATTAAGGAATGAAATGCACATACATGATAAAAATTATATTAATTATGATATTAAGCATGAAAAGTGTCCTTAAGAATGTATAATAAAACTAGTATAATATATAACAATCTTTCAAATCAGGAATCCATACTAAATTGTAAAACAAAAAAACATCAGTTCATACAGAAAGCAGGCATGCAATGTATTATAAGAAATGTGTATCATTTTCAGATAGAAGCTGAAACAATATTTTATATTTAGAATTAATGAATTCTATATTTATAATGTCTTTAACATATTTTTAATCAAGCAATGGATACTGCTAATTGAGTTCCATATCCAGAAATGTTCAGTATAGGTCAATATATAATTGTACCAAATTTCAAGCTTCTAACCCGAAGTGCAAGGTTTTTTTGCCTCACTGAACCACTGTATTGCTACTTACTACGTGACCATTATTTATGCTTCAGCCATATCAAAATAACTATCAAATAAACAACAAAATAACTGAACATTAGAGCTCTTTCAAGCATGAATGTCCCATAACTCTGCACTGCCATGTCCATGGGTCATTTAACAACAATGGCAAGTAGCCTTGTCCTCAAATAACAACACAAGCCTGTATACCAACATTCCTTCTTTGCTTCCAGGCAGTGCTCCAGATAATGTTTTGGATCTAGGGGTAACTTAACCTCTAATTTTAACACAGAGAGTAAAATGTTTTTTTTCAGGGGCTAAAAACTCATGAGTAATCTCGATAAATACTGTACAATCTTTTATGGTAATGGTTACATATATTTAGGGATGCACTGAATCCAAATTTTTGTGATTCGGCCAAATACTGAATCCATCTCAACAGATTTGTCCGAATACCGAACCGCATACCAAATCCTTCAAAAATTGTCAAGAAAACGGAAGAAAACTGTTGAATGAAAAACAGACTAGCAGATACTTACAAGGGATGTGTACAATCTATAGTTTTGAGCCTTTTAGTTAATAGTATTTTTATTACCGAATGGAAATATACCCCTGAATAAGATTTTAGTTTGAAACTTACACAATTTACCACAAGTCCTCCCCCAGAGCAGAAACGTTAAAATACAGAACCGTTTACTTTACCTTTACAATAAAGGAGAGCTGCATTTTTGCCTAACCCTCTATTTTCTTTAATGACGTTTCAACTTGTGTCACCTGATCTGAAAGCTATGATGAAAAAAATGACCATGATGAGTGACCTGTATCTCCCTGTGAAATCGTGTGTGTAACACATATCAAATAGGCTACAAAATAGTTTACGGGGGGTATGTTTGCATTCAGCAGCTGCATGACGTGTTTAGTGTGTGTACCACCAGTAAGGGAATTGCTAGCTGCGAAAAAGTTTATCAAGTGTGTTCTTGTTATTAAATACAACAGTTACATTCAATACCGGATTCGCATCTTTTATTTAAAGAACTGCACACGTTGAAGGGATGTATTAAAATGGATGTGCGTCTGGGCGGATATAGGATTTGGTTCACTGAGTCCTAAGTATTCATCCGAACCCAGCTCAAAAAGTAGATATTTGGGCTGAATCCGAAACCGAATCCTGGATTTGGTGAATCCCTACTTATATTTTAACATTAAATTATTCAACTTCAAAATAAAACCATACAGATAAATAAAATAAGAAAATGCATTAATACCTTTGTGACAAGGTAGCCTAGGTGGTGACATCAGGCCAGGAAATAATTGCAGCACAAACAGGTAGGCTGGGTTAAAGCGCAGTTGTGCTGTTTTTATTAAACAAAAATAAATAAAATATTTAAATAGAAAACACTGCTCACAGAGAAAAATAACAAAGGTAAACAAAACAAATCACAAGCACATAAAAACAAAACCTCAGTCAGGCTGAGCAATCACCTTCACTGATCCTGTAGGCTACTCTACTTTTATTTTTAGTTTTGTTTTTGATTTCAATATTCTCCCATCTCACTCTCGCACACGTTCCTCCTCAGAACACTCCACCCAGAACGTTAATGCTACAGGCTTTTACACATGTGACCATCTCCGGATTAACAATCCATTAATCGGTCCGGAGATGGTCACATTCTGCACGATTTTTGGTGCTTGGGGCTTCAACCCCATTGACTCATAACAAAAATACAAAACAAATTAAAAATATGCACAAGGTCCCGTTCTAAAATAAACAAACAATACATTTTAAGTCATAAACAATAAAACACACCTCATCTAGAATATTGTGTTCAGTTCTGGTCACCTCGTTGCAAAAAGGATATTGCTGCTCTAGAAAGAGTGCAAAGAAGAGCGGCCAGAATTATTCCAGGTTTAAAAGGCATTTCATATGGAGACAAGCTAAAGGAATTTAATCTATTAAGTCTTGAACAAAGAAGACTACACAGTTATTTGATTCAAGCTTTCAAATTTCTAAAAGGTATTGACAATGTCAACCCAAGGGATTTTTTCTACCTGAAAAAAGACCAGGGGTCACAAATGGATATTAAAGGGGCATTCAGGATAGGTACTTTTTTTTTTTTTTTACACATAGAATTGTGAGAGTCTGAAACCAACTCCCCAGTAATGTTGTTGTAGCTTACACCCTGGGATCTTCAAGAAGCTACTTGATGAGATTCTGGGATCAATAAGCTACTAACAACCAAACAAGCAAGATGAGCTGAATGGCCTCCTCTTGTTTGTAAGCTTTCTTATGTTCTTTTAAGAGAGCAATCAGTCAATAATCCTAATAGGAAAGCAATTATTCAATAACCCCTCCTCCAAATTTCAGCCTAAGCTTCTAATTGGTCAACAGTTCTGAATTCACTGGTTTATGTTTGTTTAGTCAGTCAAACAAATATAAACAACTTAATTAAATTAAATTAAATACATGTCTCAGGCATGGTATAAACAGAAAACACAATGTCCCTCACTGTCCCCCTTCACTCATTATTTGTACTTCACCACCATGTATCTTCTCACAGTATTAAAATGCTAAGGTTATGTTCTAAAGGGGATGTTCTTCTGGTGTAACCTCAACTTTTATAAACCTTGTACAGGGGACCCATTGCATGGATTCAATTATGATTCAATTGAATCCTGGTGGGTCTGCTGATGGCAGTAATCTCTGGAAAGGAAAATAGGTACTAGTATCTTCTGCTGCCAAATATTTTCATATGATGTGATAAGTGGCAAATACCTTGTTAGGCACATAGTTGTGATTTTCATCATTTCTCCCCTAACCATGTGCTGGCGTTAGAGCAATCAGCATTATCTCTTAAAACATATGAAAAATGCATCTTGATTGGCAAGATTATCACAAGTATTAGTCAAAGTCTACAGCATCAGAGAAGCAGTCATACTACTATAGGTCAATATACCTGGAAGCAAAGAAGGTATGCTGGTATCATACAGGCTTGCGTTGTTACTTGAGAACAAGGCTACTTGCCATCTTTTTTAAATGGCGTATAAAATGTCATCTTATTTAGTTTTTTTATTTGATAGTGATTTTGATATGGCTGCAGCATAAATAATGATCATGTTGATTGGCAGTTGATGTTTCAGTGTTTTAGTCTTACACACAGACACACTGCAAGCTCCAAACCTTAAAGGTGCAGAGCTAATATTAATATATAAGGGATCATTACATATTCCCCCTGGTTATTATAAGGGCCGTCCCCGGACCTTAAACCTATCTATACCACAACAAATCACAATATTATTGATATTATACTTAGTGTGAACATCACACTATTTCCTACAATGGACAGTTACAAACTATATGCATATATCTTCCAACAGAAATAGAAAATATCTATCATAAACAATCTGAAAGCCATAAAGAAAAATAAGGTGACTTTACCTTTGCACTACTGGATGTTTGTAAGTGACTGTATTATCTTTATAAAGGCTGCTTTCCCTTTCTTTAACTCAGTTTTACTCAACTTTTCAAAACCAAATACTAGAAGTGGAGTTAAACTATTAATTGGTAAATTGCAACTTATGGTCCCTTTTAACCTAGATGTATGTCCTATGTTAAGTTTTACTTTTCCTGTCCCATCGTTTCACCTTACTAGAACCATATGATTTTATATATTTTAGGACTTATTTTTTTCTCTCTACAATCTTGTTTTTGCCTTTATCACCATTTTTAGTTTCTCAAACTAAACTTATCTAAACACTTTTGCTGTACTTTTTAACTTTTTCTTTTTACCAATGATCAATTAAAAAAAAACATTCCTGTGTCCTAGCATTAACTCAGAAAGCACCTTTTAGAGTTCCTGTGAAAAGAAAAGAAAAAATAAATAAACACAAATGGCACATGTTAGGTCTATGGTACTCATGAGTCTAGTTATTATTTGCCCAGTTGTGAGTTATTCAAGGATGTCTCCTTTCTCTCAAATTGTAACGTGGAGGACATGTGGGAAAGACACAATGTTCTCCAAAGTCAAAGTCGCTTTAAACATCTTCAGTCTCTGGATTGAAGTCTTCTGTTACTGTTTGGAACCAATTTTCCAGACTGTACTCTTGTCTCCTCCTGAAGAGAGTCTGGTCTAGTAGACGTTGGTGATTGTATTTCACTTTGCTCCTGGCTGGCTGATGCTGGAATAAGAGAATATTTCCGTTTCGATGGATCCATAGACTGATGGAGAGGAGAATTTGCCTCAATGTGACCCACCGAGTCCTGACATGTGTTGGGATCATTCGCTTCATGTAATGCATCTATTTTGCCCTTTTCATTTGCAGTTTCCCAGGTATAGTAGGGTAGTAAGTTGGCTACATGCACTACACAAGCTAGAGGTGTGGTACTGTTCTGAGTGCAAACACTATTTGTGATACATATAGGTCCTCAGTCAGATATCAGAAACCTTTGAGCATCATATCTACAAAACATTTCCTTGACAAACTTTGATGCAGCTGTTTGAGCTGTTGCTGTTTTAACAGGTAATATCTCCACCCATTTGGTCTAGAAAAACTAGTAGGTATTGATTTCTTCTTGGAGTCCAGGGTAAAGGTCCAACATAGTGTACTCCACAATACTCCCAGGGGTACTGGGGTTCAATTGGGTTCATGTATCCTGATTGTCTCTGTTGGCTTGGTTTAGTAGTCTGACAGATTCTGCAAGACTTTACATAGGCTGTTATGTCTTTGCCAGAACACAAGTTGTTGAAGTCTTTGTAGCATTTTTGTGACTCTGAGGTGACCAGACAGTGGGTGGTCATGGTAATGGTAAATAAAGCCTAAGGCATATAGACTTGTACTGGTGAATTTGGTTAATTTGAGAATAGGCTTCATCTCTGTAGTACAACACTCCACCTAGAACACAGAATTTAGGGTTTTTACTTTCAACTTCCAAGTTCACTGATGATTCAAAGTCACTTAGAATGGGTCCAATAATGGGGTCCTGTAACTGCAAGGATATTAGTTGGTCCTTATCTTCCAAAACAACAAGTCCCTGGTACAGGGGTTAAGACTACATATAAAGGCATGATCCGGCAGAACATCAGTGGGTTCCATTGCTTCATGTGTTGGGTTTCTGGAAAGCGCATCTGGAACCAAGTTCTGCTTTCCAGGTCTATGGGTAATGTTAAAATCAAATTCTTGAAGTCTTAAGCACCAGCGGGTTAAGACGTCCTGATGGGTCTGGGCAGTTCATTAATCACTGCAGTGCATGGTGGTCTGTTACCACAGTGAACATAGTCCCTTCTAAGTAAGGCCTGAAATGCTCCACTGCCCATATCATGGCCAAACACTCCTTCTCTGAAGTTGAGCATGATCTTTCAGCTTGATGTAAGCTTGGATTCTTCTGCTACTGAAACTTACCAATAGCCCCGGGCAAGATCGAGGGAGGATATGTTTTTTGCTTGAGCTAAAAAAAAAAACAGTCATCAACTCGTGGTAGTGGGTAGGAATCTTTAGTTGTTACACAGTTTAGGTGTCGATAGTCAATACAAAACCTGGGCTCTGCATCCGGCTTCTGGATAATGACAATAGGCGAAGCCCATGGACTTGTAGATGGTTCAATTATTCCTTTTTGGAGCACAGAGTCAATTTGTCCATCAATGATCTTTCTCTTCACAGGTGATACATGATACGGACCACAGTTTTGATTGAATGTTCCACTAAGCTAGTGCAGTCTAAATAGTTGCGTACATTTGTTTATGCTGTTGTTGATTAAGGTCAGACAACAAAACTTTTTCTTCAAGTATTTTCTTTGGGTTAGACAGACATGCTATACTGCCACATTCCAGCCTTTCTGGGTAATTATTTTTCTTTACTTCTTGGGTGCAACAAATGGTTGAATGTTGGCATTGGTTGCCGAGGTATACAGTTCGAGATTTTGCATTAACGATCACTTTAGCTTTCTCAATAAAGTCCATGCCCTATATAACTGATGAGCTAAGTCCAGGTATTAAAAGAAATCTATGGTCAAATTTTTGTCCTCCAAGTCTGATTAGCAACCACATTATTCACATGTCTTTGAGTCAGCTAGTTGAATGTCAGGAAGATGGTTTCATTTTTTCTTTCTCTCTTCCACAGGTGGTCATGGTTTCTGGATTGATGGCAGAAACAGAAGCACCAGTATTCAAAGTGCATGCAAATCTGAACTGGAAAAATCAGTGGTGAGGTATAAGCAATAGTAGTATCTGCATCTCTGACATGCCTTATAGCAACTGTTTGTGGTTCCTTCTTAGTTGGAGGCTGTGGTTGACTGTGAGAAAAGGGGTGCCCCCATCTTATCTCCTCTTCCCCCTGAAGCTTCCCTGTTGGCCATGCTGTTGCCCAGATCAGCGTCCTCTAGCTGGTAGAAGAGAGTGTCTATCATAATTGCTGCTGGTCATTTGTAACCAGTTGGGCTGCATGGCTGGAGGATTTCCCATGTGAAATTCATTTCCTGTATGCGGTCCCTCTGCTCTGTACACTCTTTTCTTCCCTCTCTGGAAATGTCTGAGTGGACCATAGCCCTGTCTTCCTCGGTTAGAAAAAGATTTACTTCCACATCTGTTGGGACAGCTATGTACCGTCACATCTGGATGTTTACATATGTAAGAATAGGTGTTTTGTGACCCCATGTGTGTAGTTGGTCCTTGTATATCTTCAGCTGTACAAGTTCCTGTTGCTATATGGAGATTGTGTGCAAGCAGAAGGTCTGTTATATTGACCACTAGAGACAAATAAAGAGCAACTTTGTATTTTTCATGTGTGTGCCGTCTAATGATTTCTATTTGTTCTGCTTCTGAAGGTGAATTTTTCAGTTTACGGAATTCATTTACCATGTGTGTAATGAAATTTGGGAAGTGGTTCATTGTATTTCTGCTGTTTTTCCAGAATATTTCTTAGTATGCGTTCCTGATTATCTACAGGTATAAAAGCTTGCTTGAAAAGGTCTTCAAAGTGTTCCCAAAAGTTAACATGGCTTGACGTTGCTTTAAACCACTTCTGGGGTTCTTTGTCCAAAAGCCCAGTAAGTTCTCTCAGCATCTGAATATCTGTTAGACGTAGGGCAGACTTGTACAAGTTCACTGATTGTAGCCACTCTTCAGCTGACGGGTCACTTGTCCCCTTGTAGACCTTGGGTTTAAGTTTACTTTGATGCATAATGGAAGTCAATGGTAGCATTGCTTCTGTCTGTGCACTGCTAGCTTTTGTGTGTAATCTGCTGGTGCAAAGAGTGTTACTGTAGGTTTATGAGTAGTGGATGATTTTGTCATTGCAGCCAATGTTTCCATAATATCTTTTTGTATTTTTACTTAATCTTCTAATGGCACTTTTAAAGATGTAACTTCTGCTCTTAAGGCTTCTACTGCTTCTGAAGCTGGTGTATTCCGATATTGAGTTGCTGGCCTTTTTGGCCTGGCTCCTGCTTTGCTACTTATTTCAAAATCCAAACTATCACAGTCACTTCCTACCTCTAGAATGGCTTTGTTTTATGCATGTTGTTGTATTGTGTTGTCCCCATTGGTAGAGCAGTCTGTTAACAGTTTTGGGGAGTGCTGGTACAGAACACAAAGTTTGTGTAGAATAAGGTACATAGATCCCAGATATCCTCTTCTAGTCCAAGCAGTATGTAGCGTCATAGTTCTGGAGAGCTGTCCTTTTAATTATTTCGTTATTAAATCCACGTTCTTTGCAGCTTCTAATATCTCTTAACTACTGCTGTATAACTAGAATCCCAGCTTGTGAGAAAAAAAGAGAAAAAAAAAACGTGAGCCACTGGCTGTCTATCAAATAGGCAGTATCCACATGCATTCAACCAATAATAATGGTGCGTTGCTCTTCAATTAAACAAGGTATACTCTGCTGCAATTTTGCAGGAATGTTTGCAAAAAAAATACCTATTTTATATATGTCAAAAAATAACGTGTTTAGTAAACATCTTTCTGTTATTTTCTCCAATAAGCAAAAAGCAAAAAAAAAACATTTGGATCACTTTTTTTCTTGTCTATTATATTTTCTTGTTCATTTTATTTCCTACTTAATAATCAATGCAAAGTAATTATTTAAGTTCCGTTTCAGTTTCAGTAAAATAAAATAAAAAACACATATTATACTTCTCTTTACAGCCAGTTGTTGCAGGTATGCAGGTTTAAGAAAAATCCAATCACTTTGTCCAAGATTCAAGTTTGGCCAAAGGTTTCTGCCAGATTAACAGTGTAGGAATGAGTCCTTGAGTGAAAACACAGAAGTCCAGACTTTTGGAAAGGCCTCAGTTTATTTTCCATCACATGCTTCGTTAATCCATCCTCACAATCGAGTACACAAACCACAGATAGCCAATATATGTATATTATTGTAAGAGTTCCCTGTACAACTATTAACTGCCATGCTGAACTTGTTGAACTCTTGTCTCATAAACACGCACACACACTACGTCTCCTCCGTTGGGAGGTGGAGTATGACATCAGTCTCTCAAGAGCTCCAAACCTTAAAGGTGCAGAGCTATATTAGTATATAAGGGATCATTATAGGGTGCACTAGCTTTTTAATGATTTACAAAATGAGAACATCTGATACGTAATGAATAAGTGTTGCTTAAACTAATGTTTGTTTGTATTGCTGTGTTGAATAAACTGAGGTGGCTCAAGTGCAGGTTTCGGGTGCTACCCCTCTTCCTCTCTTACAGGTGCGGGGATCTTTAGTGAAGCATATTGGTTTGTTTATGTTACTTTTTGTAGTTATTAGGTATGATTTGTTTGATGTATTCACTGTGATTTGTCATGTTTTAGCGTTGCAGTGAGATTTGTTTCTTTATTTTGTATTTACTTGTGTTTATCTTGTTTTATAGGATTGATGCACGGTGCACTTTTACTCATTCTCTCATAGGCACACCTTGGGTGTGAGGTGGGAGTTGACTTTGACCCCCCCCCTTTATTTTTCGCAGGTTCTGAAGTGAACTTTTAATAGCATCAAATCCCACTTAGTGGCACTCCTAATTATTGCATCTTTTGTGATTTTTAAAGCTTGTCTTTTTTAGTTCTCCACTGTACTCTTTTGAAAAAGAAACTGTTCATGCTAAATGCATTATTTTTCTTATTTGTAAATGTGGCAGGCTGGTGAGTGGATAGAGGCCCAGAGACAGTCTGCAGTTCAAAAAAATACTAATATTATTATAAATAACGCAAAATAATGGGATTTAAACACAAAAAGAAAGATAAAAAAGCAAAATGCACAAAATAAAGGTTTCCAGGCTGGGCAATGCCTTCACTGGTTTTAGCAAAATTCAAAAAAATCACACACAAACACCAACCTGCTTCCTCAGCTCCCTCCTCCCAAATGAGAAGCAGAGGCCTCCTTTTATGTCAGGTGGCTGGGCGCCGATTGATCGTTAATTAACCTAATCAACCCCAGCCACCTGAACATAATAAACCCAGGCAGGTAGGGGAAATTAACCCCATCCCTGCCAATTTAAAAAGAGCAGAGCTTTGCTCTGCCACACACCTCCCCCCATGTACAACGTACACCAGCCAACTCCCCCCCCCACCCAAATGTCCAATTATGTCCCTTGGGTGGGCTGTTATGGTGGGTGGTGGTGGGCGGGGTTGATGTCGGAGCCCCCAAGCCTTTTTTAGTTGAGGGGGCCCTGGATCTCCAAGGTAGTACGGCGATGGCGGCCCGGCTCCCTCTGGTGGTGGAGGCGGCGACGGACTCTCGGCAACCCTAGAAAACAAAAAGGAGACACTAGCAGTCACAAGCGATGCGGAGCAGCAGGCAACCCCAGGCGATCCAAATGAGTCATCCCTTAGCGGAGCAGGCGTGGCATTCTTGGGCGGTGCAAGGCAGGCATCCTCGGGCCATAGCTCCTCCCTCTCTGGGCTCTGGGAGCGGCGGCGGCTCCTCCTCCCTCTCTGGGCTCTGGGAGCGGCGGCGGCTCCTCCTCCCTCTCTGGGCTCTGGGAGCGGCGGCGGCTCTTCCTCCCTCTCTGGCTCTGGGAGCGGCGGCTCCTCCTCCCTCTCTGGGCGCTGGGAGCGGCGGCTCCTCGTCCCTCTCTGGGCTCTGGGAGCGGCGGCGGCTCCTCCCTCTCTCTGGCTCTGGGAGCGGCGGCGGCTCCTCCTCCCTCTCTGGCTCTGGGGGCGGCGGCGGCTCCTCCTCCCTCTCTGGGCTCTGGGAGCGGCGGCGGCTCCTCCTCCCTCTCTGGGCTCTGGGAGCGGCGGCGGCTCCTCCTCCCTCTCTGGGCTCTGGGAGCAGCGGCGGCGGCTCCTCCTCCCTCTCTGGGCTCTGGGAGCGGCGGCGGCTCCTCCTCCCTCTCTGGCTCTGGGGCAGCGGCGGCGGCTCCTCCTCCCTCTCTGGGCTCTGGGAGCGGCGGCGGCGGCTCCTCCTCCCTCTCTGGGCTCTGGGAGCGGCGGCGGCTCCTCCTCCCTCTCTGGGCTCTGGGAGCGGCGGCGGCTCCTCCTCCCTCTCTGGGCTCTGGGAGCGGCGGCGGCGGCTCCTCCTCCCTCTCTGGGCTCTGGGAGCGGCGGCGGCTCTTCCTCCCTCTCTGGGCTCTGGGAGCGGCGGCTCCTCCTCCCTCTCTGGGCTCTGGGAGCGGCGGCGGCTCTGGGAGCGGCGGCTCCTCCTCCCTCTCTGGCTCTGGGAGCGGCGGCTCCTCCTCCCTCTCTGGCTCTGGGAGCGGCGGCGGCTCCTCCTCCCTCTCTGGGCTCTGGGAGCGGCGGCGGCTCCTCCTCCCTCTCTGGGCTCTGGGAGCGGCGGCGGCTCCTCCTCCCTCTCTGGCTCTGGGAGCGGCGGCGGCTCCTCCTCCCTCTCTGGCTCTGGGAGCGGCGGCGGCTCCTCCTCCCTCTCTGGCTCTGGGGAGCGGCGGCTCCTCCTCCCTCTCTGGGCTCTGGGAGCGGCGGCTCCTCCTCCCTCTCTGGGCTCTGGGAGCGGCGGCGGCTCCTCCTCCCTCTCTGGCTCTGGGAGCGGCGGCGGCTCCTCCTCCCTCTCTGGCTCTGGGAGCGGCGGCGGCTCCTCCTCCCTCTCTGGGCTCTGGGAGCGGCGGCGGCTCCTCCTCCCTCTCTGGCTCTGGGAGCGGCGGCTCCTCCTCCTCCCTCTCTGGGCTCTGGGAGCGGCGGCGGCTCCTCCTCCCTCTCTGGGCTCTGGGAGCGGCGGCAGCTCCTCCTCCCTCTCTGGCTCTGGGAGCGACGGCGGCTCCTCCTCCCTCTCTGGGCTCTGGGAGCGGTGGCGGCGGCTCCTCCTCCCTCTCTGGGCTCTGGGAGCGGCGGCGGCTCCTCCTCCCTCTCTGGGCTCTGGGAGCGGCAGGCGGCTCCTCCTGCCTTAATGGCTCTCGGGAAGGTGGCTCACCCCTCTTTATTGGAGTGACTGGGGCATTTCCCATGACTACCACCAGGTAATTAACCACCATGAGGGCAACCTCTGGGAAGGACGCCGGGTGGTGTTGTTCCTCCCACTGTTCCCACCTCTCCCCATCTCGACGCCACAGCGTGTTGATAACTATGGAGAGATCGTGGACGAGGTCTGCCTCAGGGTCCATCAACCAGTCCCAGATCTCCTTGGACGGTGGTGAAGGTGTTGGTGCTGGAGGTAGTGAGGTGGCCCCTGATGCCCGGGGTGAACACTGCACCTCTTCCTGGGCCTGGTTGTAGGGGCATCCTGCCCAGTTGTGGCTGTCCTCCTTACACTGGCCACACCAGTTTGCTGGTGGCACATCTGGTCAGGACCGCCAACGATGGTCCTCCTTCCTGCACCAGGAACACCAGGGGAAGAGGCTGGCCGGGTCCTCCAGCGGTGGCTGCAGCAGCTTACATTTCTTCAGCTGCTGCTTGTCCTGCCTTTGCCACAGTCTGCTCTTCTTTCCCATGTTTTTTAAAAAAAATAAAATAAAATATCCCAAAAATTCTACAAAACAACAACAAAAATACTGCTCTGAGCCTCTAGTTGGCACTATCCCACTGCTGACACCAAATGTGGCAGGCTGGTGAGTGGATAGAGGCCCAGAGACAGTCTGCAGTTCAAAAAAATACTAATTTTATTATAAATAACACAAAATAAAAGTGCACAAGGGTAAAATAAAGGGATTTAAACACAAAAAGAAAGACAAAAAAGCAAAATGTACAAAATAAAGGTTTCCAGGCTGGGCAATGCCTTCACTGGTTTTAGCAAAATTCAAAAAATCACACACAAACACCAACCTGCTTCCTCAGCTCCCTCCTCCTAAATCAGAAGCAGAGGCCTCCTTTTATGTCAGGTGGCTGGGCGCTGATTGATCGTTAAGTAACCTAATCAACCCCAGCCACCTGAACATAATAAACCCAGGCAGGTAGGGGAAATTAACCCCATCTCTGCCAATTTAAAAAGGGCAGAGCTTTCCTATGCCACAGTAAACAATAAACACTTTGGTACCTTTTAAAACAGGTATATGTCAAAATATCACTATTTCCAATGAGAAAGCGAGTGCTTTTGTGTCTTTTCGTTCACATCAAGTCAGAAAAAAACAACATATGAATCCAAATTAACATGTATTTGTACTAAAGTAATACAAAAATGACTACAAAAGATTTAAAAGTGAGTAGTTTTTCGAGATTTACGTTTATACTGTAAATTTGTTTTTTTCTGACTTTATGTGAACGAAAAGACACAAAAGCGCCCGTTTTCTCATTGGAAATAGTGATATTTTGAAATTTTCCTGTCCTGGTCACAAAAGCAAAGTTTGTGGGGAATAATAGCCATTTTCTATACTTTTGAGGCATAAGCAATTAGGAAATAACACTTACTACCCAGGAACAAAAATTGTGTTACATAGTGTAATCAACCAGCTCGTAATATACAAGTCGTTGTGTCAAAAGAAGCTTCAAATATAATTTGATCAATATGATTGCAAGTAGGATGGGTCATTATATGTTGCTTTTATTCTAAACCGCCAGTTATCACATTTTTTCAAGTGTAAACACGCTTCTTCTAAATCAAGCGATGGTACTTGCAGCATTAGCAAAGTGTCTGAGGAAGATTTTTTTGTAAAGTGATACTGTAGCTTGATAATGGTTTTGAAGGAAACGGTCAATGACACAGAATACACGTTTCAATTGCTTCGTTCTGATACCCAGAGCTTGCTGCGCCGGCTGCTCTTGGCTGCTGTCTTTCTGACGTCACATGCAGCTTTTAGAGAAACTCCTTCTCCAAAACTTCAGCCTAGCACACATTTTCAACGTTCTGTATTTATATTTGTAAAATGATACATTACTTATTACAGATTTAGTACATTATGTTTTTTTTTTTTTTTTTTTTTTTTTTTTTAATTAATGTAATATAGCGTGGACAAGGCTGTTCACGGCTTCATTGTATAATGATCAAATGTCGTTCGTCTCTGCTAACAAGGTGGCAGCAGTAGTTTTAGTGGTTATTTGCATTACGATTAGCAGGACACTCATGATCTTTGCATCGTCCCTTTTGGTTCACAGCCGCAGCCAGCCTCCTGCAATAACATTTCAAAGCTGCGCTGGGCTATGCAGAATCTGCACAGATTTCTGTGGGTGTTGAGTGACGTCTACAGCGCATCTCCGAGATCCTGTGCAGCATGGTGCAAAACTGCGGAAATCTGCATTATAAAAACACAACCAACGTCTCAAACAAAACTAACACAGGCCCGCGACTCCAGCAGGTTAGCCTACTTATTATCAACGTAGTTTTGTTTGAACTAGTTGTAACAATTTTTCAATTTTCTTAGGTAAGTGAAGAAATCCTTTTTTTTTTTTTTTTTTTTTAAATACAAACTCCACATGTGTAATAATCATTGGAAGCTTACTTGTGCAATGTTGTAAATGTAAATCCAATAACACGTTTTAGTATTAAAATATATATATATTTTTGCTATACATATTTTATTTATCCGGTTGGAAAAATAAACTCATCTCTACTCTTAAATAACCTGTACGGGTACATGTTTGTGTTTTAAGCAAAAGACCAATCATTTCCCAATTCTATTTGCCATCATTTAAACAAAGTATTTATTTATTTGTTTATTTATTGAATTTTATAAGTTAAAATACAAACTACAGCACCACATAATTTTGAGCAAATAATAGATCTTAATACTGTTGTAGTGTAACATTGAGAGTGTAGAGGGTTTTTTAATTATTATTCTGATTTTCTTTATAAGAAAGAAACATACCAAGTTACTTGGCATAGTAAAATACTGAATACCAAATGTTTAAATCATTCCATGAAAGGAAGTGTGTTTTGTTGGTTTTATTTTTGTGAATTATGGTAAATTATGTGATTTACATTAGTCTTTCTTCTTTTGAGCCTTTGTTTGACAACTTGCATGATGTACTGTATACCGTGATATTAAGGTTACCACTGTATTTTTTTTAACGGTTATCATACCATGAAAATTTCATACCGCCCCATCCATAATTGCAAGCACCAATAGGGAAGTGGGGGAAAAAAAACAAAAACAACAAAAAAAAAACAGCACTATGGGGTGATACTAACTGCTGTGTATTGTTTTTCTAAAACAACTTACTATAACACTGACTAATTGCCTTACTTTGGTCTATAATCGTATACAGTACATTTCTCCCAATGGATTTACTCTCCCACATAACAGCTACAGCAGCTCCAGTCACCAATACAGTGATCTAGTCCAGCAAGTAGAATATGGCTTGAGTTCTATTCTTATAAAAGCATACTTTTATATGTATTGGGATGCTAGGAAATCGTGTACTGTATATGAACACAAAATGAAGACGCAGGACATCTTTTCAGATATTGTACCATCTATTAAACCAAGAGCCAGGTGTTGTGCTGTATCATTTGAAGCTATCAATCATGATGTTCATGATGTTTACAATTGTAAAAGAGGTTACCAGATTCTTGCTAGGTATAGGTAACATAAGCATTGCGTGGGAGAGTTTACACACACATGGAACTTCACTTCCATGCCTACCTTTAGGGGCCATATAAGAAAATAAATAGCTTCAGAATATGTACTCGCCAATGGTTTGGTTTTTCTCAGCTAATATTCTTGCATGTTCCGTTAAGCAACAAAAACTACACAGGCGAACACGTTTTTTAGGTAAATATTTATTCCTTATCACCAAAAAGCCACCATGTTTTTACATGCCTCGATTTCAGTACTCAGAACACGATTAGTTTGAAACAAAAAAAATATATAGGCTTTTCCTGGAACTCAAGAGTACAGTACAAGGCAAATTCAAGAGCTACATTGCCTGGCATAATACAAATAGCCTTAAAAAAGAAAAGATAAAAGTACATTTTATGTATAATAACATATAGATTATTACTTTTATTTTTATAAACTGGTTTTGTTCTAAGAGTTAAATAACTTTCACATTTTACATTCACCGTTCAAGTTTAAAAGAAACACTTGTGCTTACTCTCCATGACATAAGTGTGGATTGTGATAGCTGTATGATACATTGGCTTATGGAGTGTTAATTTAGGAACAATGGCCAACGTCCCCCTCTGAAACACTACAGACCTGACGCATCACAGGTTTCCACTTCAGTGTGCAGAACTTTGCACCTTTTTTGAGAAAGTAAAACAAAACTGCAAATTGTATACAACGCTTTACTGAGATAACAAATTTGCATTGATATTCCATATTACCTGGTAGCTGCACTAGCAAATGTCTTTCCGTTGCCTGTGAACAATGTTGCTCCTCTCTGTAATTGTGCTCTCTTTGCAATCTCTTCTGTAGTCGCACCACACAGTAAGATACTATTTACAACCTGAGAGATTAAACGGTGATGGCATGAAGTATTACAGGCATGTACCACATTTTTAAGGTTTTCTTTCCTTCCACTGTTAGAATTAAAAAAACATGTTTATTGAAGCCACTTAATTCCTTTCAAGGCTGAGGGGCAAAAAGAAAGAAAGATAACATGAAAAAGAATAAAGGCCCCCACGTTTTTTTCAGCACTACTTGCATTTGCTATGCCCATTAGAGATACAGTATCATGCGGTCATTATAATTATTTAACCCACTTTTCAACTATTAAGAGTGTTTCTGGGTTCTGACGCTCCAATACAGAGTCTGTATCTAAATCAGTCTTTACCTGTATTTAAACTCTCTTTGACCTTGTCTGGAGAGCTTCCCAGCACTGAACAGACCTCCTCATTCCATTCAAACCAGGTGATAGCATGACCTTTCAAATCTGCTGTCCTCTCAGACAAGCAGAACGAAGGCACGCCAAGAGTCTGCAGGACTTCAATGGAACGAGGAAGTCTAAGGTAGTCACAACATTCCAGACAAGCTCGCAGAGGTACAGATAGTGAAAAAAAAGAGAACTCAATATTCGAATATCACAATCACTCAAAATACCTGAAAACAGAATAAAAAGGAAAAACTATAAAATAAATGACTTTTTAAATACTAGTAAATGAGCCGCTGCCTCAGAAACAGCTGCCTCAGAAACAGAGCTAAGCAGTGCAACAATAAAGTCAACGAATGCATGGCTGACATCACTTTCAGCAAGAGTAAAGCTTTGCAACTACAGTAATTAGGTACAGGTATCTTTGGGGATCCAGACAAGACTCCAAGAGACCAGTCAGGTTAAATAGTCTTGTCAGATAAGTCATAGTCATAGCTAACTGCAGAGCACTCAGGGAGCTATTGACCAGAATTACAACATGCAGGTTAAGACGATTGAAGCGATACACAATGGATGTGTGAGTAAGCAAGGGACGAGTTAAGAAAATTATAATACAAAACAAAAACACACTTAAAAAACACACCCAAAAAGAAAACAAACTCCCTGAAACCCTGTCAGCGTAGCAGAACAACATTCTAGAAATAAATGTTCAGCAAAAGCAGCAGTGCTTAAAGAGCTGGCAGCCTACCTTAACCCTTTGCAGACTCTGAAAACTGTACCCTTTTCATGTCCGCCCGACATGGCTTTACCGTAGGGCTTGTACCAGTGCAAATATCCACCTACATTATACAGTCTTAAAGCTTTCTAAAACGGTCTGAACATTATTAAAAAAACAATATTTTACTCCATCATAAAGTATACCCTGCAAGTACCTGGTTTGAATGTAAAACAACAAAAAAACAAAGTTTTAAAACTCCCTGATTAAGGAATTTAGCTTTAGAAATGTGGAATGCAATTATAAAATGGGGCAGCCGCAAAGCGTTAACACCCCACCCCCACCCCCCATGCAATGAAAAACTGTGTTGCTAATTTATAAAAGCTTCTACTAAGGTTTCCCCTCATTTACTTTAGAGAAGTGATTCACAACTAACTCACAGTAAAGCTTCAAATCAATTTAACATGACCTGTTGCCACTGTTGGAGCAAAGCCCATTAAATAAAACCAAGCTAGTTAAAATACCCCTACAGAACTGACATACTGAATTAAAACAAGGAACATTAAAAGAAACTGAAAGTAGTTCTTTCTGATCTGAAATATTTAGAATCGAGTAGTTCTTGAATTGTATTCCATACTTAAAATCAAATAATATGATTAAACATTGTGCTCTTTATTATATTTGCTTGTTTAAACAAACAAACAAAAAACATTTGCGTGCCATGAAGGTTCTAAATCTTTACACCAGTGTGTACTTAAAGAAAACAAGGCTATTTACTAGAAAGACTTGATTTTAAGGAATCAAAACACACAACCCAGTGCCTCATTTAACCCTTATTTTACTGTGTGAGCCAGCAGTCGAGTCTGTGGTGAAATTTCATCTGTCTTCTTGAATACTACAACCTCAAATTCTTTGGTTTTGAAAGAAAAAGAAAAAACAAAACAACTTTCCCTCAGCTGTTCTATGAATAAAGCCACCGCGTAGAGTACATTGAACTAGGACCAACGTCAAGGTTATGTCCCCATCAAAAGTACAGAGGGGTTAACTGGGGATGAGCCCAAGCAATCTTTCAGACTGGAGGTGAGGATGCACTACGAAGTTCTAATTCAGAATCCCGCTGTTTTAGGCATGTGAAAAACAAATGCCAAGGACTCTATGAAGAACACATCCATCCAGGTAAGCACTTTTCAATCTGGACACTGCTGCTGGAAATTAATTTTTTTTAAAGGCTATATACAAAAAAAAAAAAAACAGCCAGAGAACAGGCAGAGTTTTACACATTTTATATTTGATTGAGGGAGAGAATATCTATCACAGACAAGTCCCCTCAATGTTTTTCTAGACTAGCCTGTATACTGGTTCAGTCCTGCAATCCATTACCTGTACTGCAGTGTGTTTATACATTACAGGTGTAGTAATAAGTACACACCACACAATAACACACATACAGTAAACATTTTCTGCCATCCTCGTGCTTTGTCATAAATCCATAAAAAATAAAAAAATGCTGTTTTGATGATGCTATCTTTATATAACACATACTACCCTCCATATATTTACAATATATTTTAAATGTATTTATTTTTTGGTCTGTAGCTTAACATACTCACATTAACAATGAAGAAAAAGTTCTAACCAAACAAACAAACAAAAAAATCTCTATATAAATAAAAGGGATCAGAGTGGACATAAGGTAGCTAGAACTCCTATTAGTGCAAAGGCCGCAGTTGCCGTGGTGACTGGTCTCTCCTAGACTGTAACCCAAGCAGAGCAAGACGTTCCTGTGTCCTGCACAGCGCTGCTCTCAGCTCAAAGAGAGTGGCTCAGAGCCTCCAGGTTCCTGTCCATCCACTGGATATTGAGTTGTATCGTTTCCACTGCTTCCTGGACGCTTCTTAGCTGAGAACCCTTGTCCTTGAGAGATCCAAAGAAGTTCTTTACCTGCAAGGGAAGGAGAGCATTAGCCAGGAGTGGTGTGTCCAAATAGAATCTACAGTAGAGCTGCCAAGCTCACTTCACAACCCGAATCAAACACAAGAAACACGGATGCAAGGGTTCTAGTGCTTGCACATGTCAAGAACAAGAAGTTCATTACTGTTTTTCAAGGGCAGAGCCATTTTAAATCCTCCTCGCCTCAAGTCCTATGCAAGGCTTATAAAAGATAAATATTAGGAAGCATCGTTAATGATTAAGGGGATGATTTTCAGCTTGGATTTGGAGTCAATTTATTCTTTGCAATCAATTTCAAAAAGCTTGTTTTGCTTTTACATTTCAACTCAAATGTAACGTACCATTTTTCTCTTTTGGTCTTTGTCAAAATGCAAATATCTTTATTAAAATGCAATTAGAGCTTTATTAAAAAAAAAAAAAAAATTGGAGATGTACTTAACATAAGTCACCAAGCAGTACAAAGCAGACCCTAAAGCTGAAGGAACACAAAGCCACTGTTTCAGGAAATGTGGCTTGAAACCTGGTTCCAGGAGAGTCGGAGACCTAGTTTGAGACAACCTTGTGTATCAAACCTCTCGTCTACCCTGGTGTATCATGCAGTGGCATGAAACCAAGCTCCAAGCCACAAAGACCTGAAAGCTATAAGTGCGATTCCAGGCCCCTTGGCCATTATGATCTAAATATGTTCAAGAACAACATCTATAAATATCTGGTTTTGCCTTTTTCTGGCTGTGTAATTATGTATGTTTTTAAGTAGTGTTAAGGTCATCTCTGGGTCACGTCAACCTTACAAAGAGAATGTAAACTCAAAGGGTTTGTAGCTGGATAAAAGTGTTACTACAAGCAACACAGAACAATTTGTTATCGCTGCTTTTACTTCCTTGTGCAGTCTGTTTGATGAACAAGCCCAAACAAATCACACATAACACTATTCCATATAAAGTTTGCTACACTTAAGAGAAATCTGCCAAGTCTTGTAAAAAGTCCCAAAGTGTAAGCTGGTAGCAATTCCCTGTTCCTGGTGTAGACATGTAGACATAGTTTCTACATGTAGACTGGAAGTCACTTCTTACCTCAAACAGATGCGCCTGTGTTGAAAACTGGGATGTTGTTCCCACGACAATGTTGTGAATTGCAAACGAGCCAAGATTAAATCTAAAACAGAACAAATTCAAACAATCACAATGTACACAGCCTTTCCAGATTCCTACTTCCCATTATAATATACACTTTAGTGTGCCCTATTATTTAACTGAGTAACCCCCACTTCATCATTTAGAATGTCCAGTTATGTTCCCTCACCACAGCGATCCCCACAACAGCTCTGGGGGACAAAGGTCAACCCTGCAGGTGCCCTCTTTGAGCTCAGGACAGTATGGTCTTCTGTGAGCACTGAGAATAGCCGCTCCCTGGGGAACAAACAGTGAAGGCTGGCAACTTTGCACAGCCAGGAGGCAAAATGATCTCCCCTGACTGTATGACTCACCCTGCAGAGCACAGTCATGCCTTTACAAGGTGGCTCACTCTGGGACCCCTAAAATATCTGTCCTTCAAAACTAGGAAGCACCACCTCCATTCCACAGCTTCTAAAAGAAGTTCATAGTAAAGCTGTATTGAATTTCCAGATGTATGGTTGTTGACAGAAGGAACACAAGGGACAGGGGTTTCAGATTAGGGGAGTGTGCATGAAAAAGAAGATCTCTGTAACTGTATTTTCAGAATATATATAAATTCTCTGCTATAAAAGATACTGCACATTGAATTATCCTTAAAATCAGGTTAAGAGAAGGGCTCCCGAGTGGCGCATCCAGTGAAGGAGCTCCGTGCAGAGTGCAGGATGTGCCCTATAGACTGGAGATCGCAGCCAACCGTGACCGGTTCCTAGGGGGGGCGGTGCACAATTGGCCGAGCGCTGCCTGGGTAGGGAGGGCTTAGGTTGGCAGGGGAATCCACGACTCACCGCACATCAGCGACCCCTGTGGCTGATAGGGCGCCTGTGATTCTGCAGTGGGAGCTACCGGATCTGTGTTGTCCTCCGGCACTAAAGGTTGGGTGGCATCACTGTGGACCCACCGTACAAAAAACGGTGGCTTGGCAGGAGCACATTTCCCCGAGTTGGCAGGGGGGTTGCGAGCGGAAAGCCGAGGATACATATAATAATTTGACATACTAAATTGGGGAGAAAACCAGGGTAAAAAATTGCCGACGACTAAAATTAACTAAAAAAAAAAAAAAAATTTGGTTAAGAGTAAGATGAACCCATACAAACACATTTAAAAAAAATACATTTAAGCTAGGATTGCCAAAGATGCTGTTTATCTTTCTTCAAGTCTACCTTTTATGGCATGACACCTCCGTTACCAGAAAGGGTACTAAAAGTGAAAGAATTGGAAAAATGTTTTGCGGTATATAATAACTTACTTTTTTATTATTTTATCCCAGTTTTCTTTGACAAAGCCCCAGGCATACAGGTGTCCTTCGAAGTTCTTCGAGATGGTCGTGAGGACGAGAGGGAGCTCTTGTGTCCGAATAACTTCACCATTCAAGCTGGTCTGCATCAGCCTGGATAAGAGCAACACTTGTAAAAAGAGAATGGAGCTGGAGACAGACCCTATGCGCCCTCTGCTGGCTACACCCTGTAAAACTGATATAGTAAATTACACTGAAGCTATGCCAGGTGCCGTCTTCAATTATTGAGGATTTGCAGCTTAAATACTTCATTTGACAAATTCCGTACACTCCTGCCCTTCAATATTAAACCTAAAGAGACTGAAGCGAGTTCTACACATCAAGAAGTGCCAATGCACACTCAATATCCCACTGCAATCACACTGTAAATTGAATTTGTAAATATGATTAAACATGATTGTTTTATAAATGTATATTCTCCATTAAAGTATTTTTGTTTTTATGTCTTGTGTCCAAATATTTTATGTGTCCCCAATTCCGAATGTTCAATTCCAACCTCTATATCCTCTCGGAGAACCAGAGAGTGTCCTCCGATCCCACAGACAACAACTGAAGCCATTATCTTTACTTCATGTTCAGCACAACTATAATGAACAGGTTTCAGGATTCAAACATACCTTTCTTTCTTTGTTTTCGTATTGTAAGCCTCAACATGACACCAAAACAATGAATGAATTAAAAGAAAGTTTTTGTATTCTTTTCTTAGCTTCAGTGTGTTCAAGTTATTCTTCTGTGTGTGTTCTTTCAAAGCTGCATGTTGCACACCGTTACTTTTCGCCCCACCCACCATATCAGCTTCCTAACATCCGTACTGCTTGCCAATGCTTGCAGCATCTTCTCTCTCTCTGCCTCGAGCTGGGAGCTGCTGTAGGCCTGCAGCAGGGAGTCCCAGCCGTCACAGTGCTGGATGCCAACTGTGAATACAGTTCTCATGAGATCTGCAGGAATGCTGCAGAACAGAAGACAAGGGCAGGAACGTTAGCTTCATGAAGCAGGTGTTACCACAGCTTAGGTTAGACAACATGGAAAGACACTTCAGAGCACAGGAATATTTATCAGTCTAGTGGTTTAATGCTGGAAGTCGAAGGAACCGATAGCAGCATGGACTGCTGTAAAGAACCAAGTGTCAGGGAGGAATTGAGGCAGTAGATAAATATAAAACAATTTATCCAAATAGTAATTATGTAGTGCAGGGGTTTTCAGACGGGGGTACGTGTACCCCTGGGGTTGCTTCCAAGGGTCATAGGGGGTATGCAAGACAACTCAGAAATGCACAAATAAAGATAAGACAAAATAAAAACAAATGAATTGATTTTTTTAACGGTATTATTTATTCTCGAAACCAGAGAGTACACTTATTTAAATCTTTGTTTAGCAGCTCAAAGTGAACCGCAGATGAAGAGGAAAAAAAAAAAAACCCAAAAAGACTATCACGTCCACATTTTCCACCTGTACGCATGCGTGATTCCGATTGTGTGGATTTGTCTTAGCAATTTGTCAGTCCCAAAAAAAAAAAAAAAGTGTTAACCAGATTATTATGACTTTTGAAACTTGGGTACCATTCAGCGAGCAAAAACTGTAAAGGGTATTTCAGCTGAAACCTCCCGACAGAAGGAGTACATGATGTTGCATAAGTGAAGTGCTTATTTAAATTAATCACAAGGGAAAATAACCAATTTTCTTTTTTGTGAATATATATTTTTGGTATAAAACAATAGCAGCTAGCCTATTTAAATATGGTATTACTGGTATATATAGTACATTTGTTCAGTTTAAAGCTTTAATGCTTAACATGTCAAGAACCATGAGACCTTTAGCAGGACAGGGGGTCCCATGATAATACGGATAGCACCAACAAGAGGCAAGGCATGGACATGATCATACGGATAGCACCAGCAAGAGGCAAGGCATGGAAATTGAAAGCTTGGTTAGCACTCGGGGGTAGATGTACCAAGATGGGCCAGTCGCAGCACAAACATACCCAAATTTGCATTGTCATTGCGACACTCAGCAAAGTAAACTTTTTGTCGTATGTATGAAGAGAAAATATGTTAATGAAGAAAGCTGCAATATACTCATTTAAATATTTGTTGTGTCCTCTTAGCGAGATCTCTAGTATTGTACATTGCGTTAAACATTAAAAGAAAGTTATCATTACAATGAGAAAAAAGAAAATTAGAACAGGTAAATGAGGACAATTGCACTTAATGGGTTAAAATAAAGTCCCTTGTTTTTGTAGGATCCTGTGGCAAATATCTGTAGCTGGTAATTGGTTCATAGCCGCTTAATATCTGTTATCCTTTACCTCACGTTGGCAGGAGATTTTGTCCAGTTCAGGAATAGGTTCTTGGCTTTCTCAACGCATTTCGGGTGGCTGTAAGAGCAGGCGACTCCCAGCAGTGAAGACCTAAGCTTTTGTTGAGTTATGGATTCTTCTTCATTCCAGCTCTGGTTAGCAATCAGTTTTTCAAAAAGGCCCAGAATATATGCCTTGGAGAAGAAGAAAAAAAAAAACAGAGAGAGAGAGAAACCAATGAGAAAACTCCATTCCAGGGTACACGACCGCAGAACATTGAGACAAAATATCCAACTTAAAAAAAAAAAAGCAAACAAAAACATCCAGAAGAGAGGGAGGGACAGACGGACAGACAGACACACACAATGTAAATATTTGTAATTTAAAACAATAAAAAGGCACCGTGTAATAGTTTCTAAAAATAAAACCCTGATTTTAGGCACTGGATAGACAACTTCATGCCGGTATTCTACTGAGATTACAACAGAATTATTTTAGTGGTCTTTCATTAATTCAATCGCAAACATTGCTTAATAACATGCAAGCCTGGTGATGATGTTTTTAGTAGAAGGAAATAACCAACTGTGAGCCCTAACATAGCACAAGAATGAAATCTAAAGATGCTGCCTTTCTTCACTTAACACTTTTATACCAACTAAACAATATTTCTCTCATTCCATTTTTACACACAGTGTCTATAGAAAGTCTAGTGGAAGAAGTGGAAAAAAATCCTCATTTAAATGCATGAAAGTGGCACTGACACAACAAAATGTGAAAAAAGTTCAAGGGGGTGTAGACTTTCTATAGGCACTGTATACAAATATTCAATCTTATATCCCAAAGCTAAATCAAAATACAAGTGACACACAGACAAAGGTAAAGCCAGACAGAAATGTGTGTTAAATGCATTACAGTTGCAAGTTGCAAGTACTGTAAGGTTTAACCCCTGAAGGTGCACAAGGAATTGAGTAGTTGTTCAAACAGTTTCTTCTTAAAATACATTTGAGAGTGACTCAACTATCACGAGGAGGAGACTTGAAATTTGGATGACCAGATCCAACCTGTCAGTAAATTTCAAACCTGTTTCATGCACCCCATTGCAAAAATATGTCCCTTTTATCTTAAAAGGACTACAGGCTACTCTATCAAAATGGTTTGTGTCACAAAGCTCAGCAGCTTCACTCAAGCCAGCCTCACCTTCATCCTTGCAGTAAGCTGCAGTAATCCTCTCTTTTCCAGAAGTCTGTAGATATGGTTGAGCTGAAGCAGTGCCTCAGTCACTGGGGGGGTGCTTGTCTCATTGACAAGGTAACTGGTAAGATTTAGCACCTGCTGGATAGACACCTTGCCCAGCCTAGGAAAACATTAATAACCAAGATACAAAAAATACTGGTACTGTTTTCAACATCATTTGGTGCCCAGTAAGTCATACGTACAAAAGTCAAAGAATGTAATGTACTACTACTGCTACTGCTTACGCAGTCATGGTCATAAACGCATGCAGCTGTTTGAAAGTGTAAGTGCTGAATGTATTGCATGGCAGGACGGATGCCAGGTACAGCAAAGGACCCTGGGTAACTGATCCAGCCCTGGCTCAGCCACTGTTCTGCTTCCGCTCATTCGCTTGAAAACACTAGAAACAGGTCATGCTGTTACTGTTGGTAGTGCATTAATAGCCTCTCAAGCCTCTTTTCACTGGAGGCTTTGGTTCAAATGTCCACCTTGCCACAGCAAACAGCAGTCCACATCACAAAGCCAGCACATACTATGGCGCTATTGGCAGTGTCTGCTTGAGAGACACCCTGGACTGAATGGTGGGGCTTGTTCAGGTCAGCACTGAGCTGAGCTCACTTGTAGGGCTTTGAGGGGCTCATGACAGCTCCTTATCTCTTGCCCAACTTTAACATTTTACAAGCATTACATTTACAGACAACCGCTCTAGAAACATGATCAGGCAGACTAGCAAGTCTCAATAATAACAATAATAATAATAACAATAACAACAATAATAAATCTCCACTCCTGGTCTCTGTGCTGTGCTTAAAGCACTGACTGCAGTGAACTCTTACTAGGATTTTAAAAACTCTCCTAACCCTTTGTTCTTGTCTACATTTCCCTCAGCTGGTTTGTAACTCATTCAAAATCAAACACCCTCCATACCTGGCAAGTCCAAATATGTCACTGATGAGGCTTGCTCTGTCTTGGTAGCTAAGTGCTAAATGATTGTTCTTTAATAATATAATCAGGTCGCTCCATCCGTCTTCACCGTAATGCACCATGTAGAATCCCTCCATGTCAACGTTAAATTTCACCCACTGCACCTCTTCAGGAACGTATAGGGTGGCTGGTGGAGGAGAGAATAGAGCATGTCAGTAATGGGACATGACTTTATGAAATGAAACAAAGCACACAGTGCAGCAGGGAGCAGCAGGGTAAGAGACACCTGCACCACAATCCTGTACTGAAAAGCACACATCACAGGCTCCCCACGCTCCTGTACTGAACAGCACAAATCACAGGCTCCCCACGCTCCTGTACTGAACAGCACACAGCACGGGCTCACCACGCTCCTGTACTGAACAGCACACAGCACAGGCTCACCACGCTCCTGTACTGAACAGCACACAGCACGGGCTCACCACGCTCCTGTACTGAACAGCACACAGCACAGGCTCACCACGCTCCTGTACTGAACAGCACACAGCACGGGCTCACCAAGCTCCTGTACTGAACAGCACACAGCACGGGCTCACCACGCTCCTGTACTGAACAGCACACAGCACGGGCTCACCACGCTCCTGTACTGAACAGCACACAGCACGGGCTCACCACGCTCCTGTACTGAACAGCACACATCACAGGCTCACCACGCTCCTGTACTGAACAGCACACAGCACGGGCTCACCACGCTCCTGTACTGAACAGCACACATCACGGGCTCACCACGCTCCTGTACTGAACAGCACACAGCACGGGCTCACCACGCTCCTGTACTGAACAGCACACAGCACGGGCTCACCAAGCTCCTGTACTGAACAGCACACAGCACGGGCTCACCACGCTCCTGTACTGAACAGCACACAGCACGGGCTCACCACGCTCCTGTACTGAACAGCACACAGCACGGGCTCACCACGCTCCTGTACTGAACAGCACACATCACGGGCTCACCACGCTCCTGTACTGAACAGCACACATCATGGGCTCACCACGCTCCTGTACTGAACAGCACACAGCACGGGCTCACCACGCTCCTGTACTGAACAGCACACATCACGGGCTCACCACGCTCCTGTACTGAACAGCACACATCATGGGCTCACCACGCTCCTGTACTGAACAGCACACAGCACGGGCTCACCACGCTCCTGTACTGAACAGCACACAGCACGGGCTCACCACGCTCCTGTACTGAACAGCACACAGCACAGGCTCACCACATCCTGTAATGAACAGCACACATCATGGGCTCACCAGACTGCTCCTTTAGCATGATCACACTCTTGCAGCTTGAGGCATTACTGCAGCTACTGTTTATGGATGTCAGGGGAATCTGCCAGAGGTAGCTGCTGAAGAATCACAACCAAAAAGAGTATCTGTTTAAAGAGACTGCAGAGGCTAATTATTATTATTATTATTATTAAACAATAAATTCCATATGAAATTATTTATCAGCTAGAAACATTAGCTTAAGACAAAACGAATATGGTAATATGTATATCTATACATTTAGTTATCTTTCAATACAAGACACTGAAACTTTGCCATGGGTTACCCTTGGGAAATCTTTCTGCTGAAACTGGTACTAAATCAGCAAGAATTTATTCAACCCCCTAACCAGAGGATGGCAGCAGAGCCAAACTTTTGGAATTAATAAATGGGTGTTTCATCTTTGTTTGCACTCAAATAGGCAGTAAAAAAAAAAGTAAATACTAAAAAATATATAAATATGCTACTAGAAAATGACCTTATCAGCTTGTGAATGAACCACCAACTACATTTTTACTGCAAAATATATGCGACAAGAAAGTTCTAGGTCATCTAATTATTGACAAAGGTAGTATCCACTATATCTTTGCTGTTTGCTTAATAAAAGCACATAGATATAACTTTGACAAGTGTTTTGTGCAGGTATAGATTCCCCTCATTAGCTTCAGGGAGGCAGTCTGTTTCACCTGGAGCTGCTAGATGAATTGTCCACACTCAGTAAGAAGTGTTCTTGCTGAAGAGTCATCTTCGTGCCGTTCCTGGTGACTGTTACCAATGGAAAACCTTTCTGAAGGGTCCACGATTTCATCAGCTCTGTGATGTTCACCATCTCTGTAATCTGTTAAAGGCACATGGCAACACTGTAATCACCTACTTCAAAAGAGACCACTGTACCCATTAAAATAGCATACCACGAAGGAAACTAGGTTTCAGGCCACTGCAAGGCACACCGGGGGAGACTTGGTTTGACACTGCAAAGCTGCCTCAAACTAGATCTCCCGGTCTCCTGGAACCAGGTTTCAAGCCACTGTGCCTGAAAAAATGGCTTTGTGTTCCCTCAGCTTTGCATTATTCAAACAGGGCCTCTATTAAAATACTTCACTACTAATGCCGTGTTGTTGTTTTTGTAGGTTTCTTTTTTCTAATCCCCTTTTCAGTTTGAAATCATTCAGTTGCACCATTATTGAGGATTGTATTTGTCATGTTTTTCATGCAATGCTGCTTGCAGGCTGACTGCTTTTACACACAGAACAGCAGGATATAAAAAAAAGTACCACCGTAGTGTTACCTGGGACAGGCTGGCCCACAGGTCTTCACTCTGTGTGTTTGCATTCTTGTGCTGACTTAGATAATTAACTACTCCTATCTGGAAGTGTTCTTCGCTCAGTGACGATTTGAGCATCAGCAGAATGGAGGCGCCCTGCATCAAAGCACCAAAACAAGAGAGCAAAGGTGAACAAACAGCTCAAGCATGACGCAAGCATTTACAACACAGAGACACAATGACATATTTCACTTCTATATTACAGACCACATTCCAAATTCCTAAGTTAACGCAATGTTTCAAACATTAATATATAAATTAATATATATTAATATATAACCCTAACCCAAGTATTATCTTCTGAAATTTACAACCCTAACCCAAACATTAACTTCTCATATATATAACCCTAACCCAAACATTACCTTCTCATGTATACAGTACCGAGAAAGTTTGTGAACACTTTAGGATTTTCACATATTTCAAAACTAAAATGTTATTAGATCTTAATCTGTGTCCTAATAATAGATAAAGATAACCTGATTAAACAAATGACACAAAAACATGATCACTTTTTCAACATTTATTTATCCACAAATGATTCAACATTCAATATTAATGTGTGAAAACGTATGTGAACCTTTAGATTCTGCTACTGGTGGCACCCCCTTGAGCAGCAAACAACTAAGTGTTTCCTGTAACTGTTGATCAGTCTCTCATCAGTTTTGAGGAATTTTGGCCCATTCCTCCTTATAGAACTGCTTCAATTCGGCGACATATGAGGGCTTCCTTGCATGGACAGCTCACTTCAGGTCCTGCCACAACATCTCTATGGGGTTTAGGTCCGGACTTTGACTAGGCCATTCTAAAATGCAGAATTTCTTCTTCTGCAGCCATTCTTTTGTAGATCTGCTTGTATGTTTAGGATCACTGTCTTGCTGCATGACCCACTTTCGGTTAGGCTTCAGCTCACGGACAGATGGCCTGACATTCTCCTCTAGAATCTTCTGATACAATGCAGAATTCATGGTTGTGTCAATGACGGCAAGCTGATCAGGTCCTGAGGCTGCAAAGCAGCCCCAAACCATCACATTCCCACCACCATGCTTGATGGTTGGGATGAGGTTCTTCTGTTCAAACACAATGTTTGGTTTTTGTAAAACATAATGTTTCTCATTGAGGCCAAAAAGTTCTACCTTTGACTAGTCTGTCCAGAGAACATTGTTCCAGAAGTCTAGTGGATCATCTATGTGCTCTTTGGCGAACTTCACAATGGCAGCAATGTTCTATTTTAGAGAGCAGTGGTTTCCTCCTGGCTATCCTTCCATGAACACCATTCTTTTTCAGTCTTTTTCTGATAGTTGAGTCATGAACACTCACATTAGCCAAGGCAAGTGTGGCCTGCAGATACTTGGATGTAACTCTGGGGTTCTTTGTGACTTCCTTAATGATTTTCCGGTTTGTTCTTGGAGAGATTTTCGGTAGAGTGACTGTGGTCTTTCTCCATTTGTAGACTATCTGTCCGACAGTGGATTGGAGCCCCCAATCCTTAGAAATGGTTTTGTAACCCTTTCTAGGCTGATGAGCATCAATGACTGCTTTTCTGAGGTAATCAGAGATTCCTTTTGATTGTGGCATGACGTGTTTCCACACACCTGTACGGTGAAGACCAAACTCACAAAGTTTCTGATCTTTATATAGGGTGGGGCTTCCCAAAAATCACTCCTGAAGATCTACCAAATTATTTAAACACCTGATTCTAATTATTCCCTTAACTGAGATTATAAAACCAGGGGTTCACTTACTTTTTCACATATTCTGAATCTTAATTACTCATTGTTTGTCTAATTCATACATCATTTTGTTTCAAAAGACATGGACTTGGTTAATATAAACCCTACTGGATATTTTGATTCAAGAAGGCTATCATGGCAAAACTATGGAATTGCCATAATTACTATTGGGGTTCACAAACTTTCTCAGCACTGTATAACCCTAACCCAAACATTACCTTCTTAAATTTATAACCCTAACCCAAACATTACCCTCTCAAATACATAACCCTACCCCTAATCCAAACATTACCTTCTCAAACATATAACCCTAACATTACCCTCTCAAATACATAACCCTACCCCTAATCCAAACATTACCTTCTCATATATATACCCCTAACCCAAACATGACCTTCTCATATATGACCCTAACATTACCTTCACATAGGACACGGAATCAAACATCTCCTCCACCTGTTCGGCGGTTGCCACCGGAGTCGTTATGGGATGGGAGGAGTTTAATGAGTCCTTACCCATTGCCCTGAAGCGTGCGGCGAGGAAATTGTCCCCCTGTCAGAGAGAAGAGGTGAGAAATGAGTGACGCTTGTAGTAAAATATAGCAACGGTACAGCCAACTATTGAAAAGCATGGTAAATAATACAGTAAATGCATTGCGAAAGCATGGGGAATCAATGGGAAACTCAGAGGGCAGTAACAAGGGAAACGCTTCACACAGGCAAGGAAAAACACATTAAACTGCAAAATTACTGTGAAAATAGAATGTGGTATAGAAGCTGTGCTAGGGAGGAGAAAAGTTAGAGTACATAAATATTGAATGATCGTTCGTGGTATACACTTTTTATTCTCCTTCCAAAGGGGAATAAAAACTGTATACCACAAATGATCATTCAGTATTCTGTTTATACCACAAGTATATATTTAAAATAAAGAGCAATACAAATTTGTGCACATTTTTTATATAGGGTCCATTGAATGTTAAATATCCCGATGGCGACCTGGCCCTTTAACTCTTGTGACTCAGGCACTGTGAGAGACTGTAAGCAATACACCACTGGAATGAGCAAAGGGAGAGCTTTAAAACCAGGTCCTATTGGTGTATTTCTGGTACAGGACCACGTCAGGAGAGAGCCGCCAATGCGAGTGTTTTGCAATGTTGCTGCTGCACTGCAAGACAAACCTACCTCGTGCAGTAAACCAACATTTTTACACAAAATCTTTACAATAAAACAGAAATGGCAACATTGAAGGCACAAGGACCTATTTTCCGATAAATATATATTTGTTTTTCGTGTTTCTGGATCAGATGCACGACACAAGAGCTGTTAGGGTCACACTGGTCGCCACTGTTCTGGCCATTCAAGCCACAGTGAATAGCTCCATCTTGCACCACATGATCAGGGTCCCTGGGACATATAATTGGAATGTGTTTTTTTTTTTGTTTTTTTGGGGGTTTTTTGTGCACATTTTCAATGAATCAGGTTTTTTTTTTTGTTGCTTTTGGTCCTTTTTATATATACAGCCATAATTCCTTTATTTATAATCCAATTTGTTTATATTTTTTTCCATGTCCCCTATATGTAGTTTCATTGTTTGCTACCACATTTGAGATGGCCATGTTAAAATAATTTTTACAAACAGTAAACAATGTATTTTTCTAAAGAGCTTCTATTTTTCTGTGGTTTTTGTTATCTGTATTGCACAGGGTAAGTCTCAGACTATTTAACTTTTTTTTTATTTTTATGGAAGCCTAGTGTGTGCACATTCATTTCATGTATGACATGTACTTGTAACCTTTATTGTTAGAGTTATAGCCACAAATCTAAAAAACAGGCGAAAATAGTGAAATATAGGCGAAACTAGCTTGGACCCTAAAGGGTTAAACCAAATCATTTAAGAATTATTTTACCTGGCAGATCTTTACTTTCACTGTCAGCCTATGCTATTTCAAAAGAGACCATTGCAACCATTAGTATACCAGATCATGAACTCAAGCCCTAAATCTAATTCATTCATTTACGTTTGTTAGTTCCTTTTTTTCTCAATCCCCTCCCCTTTTTCAGTTTGAAATCATTTGGTTGCTCCATTACTGAGGACTTTATTTTGTATATTGAGGATCTTCATGTTTCTCGTGCAATGCTGCTTGCAGGCAAGCTATTTTTACACAAAGTACAGCACGATCTAGAAGTGTTACCTGGGACATGCTGGCCTGCGAGTCTTCACTCTATATTTGCACTGTGGCTTATCCTAGCGTGGTAGAGGCTGATCGAACCAACGTCTTAATTTCTTGAACAAATAATGCTTTTCTTTAAATATATTCATATATCTCAGAACTTCTTTGCGCAACTGATAAACCGACAAACTCCAAGTCCATTACTAGGTGATAATGGACCTTAAATGACTTTAAAAGTGCTGTCGCAGAGTGAACTAAGTAATCGGAGGTTCATCATCTCAGACTGGCTGATTCGCTGCACTTAGTAACCACCTTGCACAGAGAGAGAAGCCTGAACAGTAGTCCTTACCAACAGCCATTTTAATCTTTCTTAATCCATTTCAATTTCTAATTTAAATAAATTCCTCCTGCCAGCCACTGATTCATGTCATAATTAACCTTGGGCCTCACTTAAAACATAAAACACTTTGCTGCCGAGCAGTGCTTTATTCTTCCTTCACTCAATTATGCCATGATACAGAAACATGCCTTTATTCCTGCAATAAATCCTCTCTCTCTCATGTCACATTCGCTTATATACCAGGTATACTTACAACATTTAGATCAGGGAAAATTCTCTCAATGGACATGTACTCCATGAAAGTTGCAAAGCCTTCGTTAAGCCACAGATCATTCCACCACTCCATAGTGACCAGGTTACCGAACCACTAAAAAAACAAGAACACAAAAACACTGAAACACCTCAAAATCAATGTAGCTTCAGTGAGGGGATGAAGAACTCCGGAGGTGGTTCCAGGTCCTTTACAACCAGCCACATGGCTTACATTGAATGCAGGTGTGTATCTCTCTCAATAGCTTACTGTAACTATAAAGCATGGTATTGCTAGAATTTGCATCCAATACCAATAATACCCTCTACATCCCAAATAGTTTCAAGTATTTCACAGTCATGTTAATCTCATACTCTCAGATTATAATAATCAAGCAAGCTTTATCACAGAAAGGACATGGCAAGTCTCTGTATGTCGCTCAATTTGAAACTGCAGTCTTCACAGCAGATTTCTTCACATCTCATTTGTAATAGCATTTTCTGCACTTCTTCAAGATGGGGGTATACTGCAGGGTCAGGATCAATTCCTGTTTCTCAATTACCATTCCATTTCAAATTCCTTTTTAAAATCAATTCCAATTTCCATTCCCTTTTAATCAATTCCAACACACCATTGATCAAAATTGCAATTAGCAGCATTCTGTTAAAATGAGCTTCTCACAGTGGTAACCAAATTACTTAAATTGAAGTCACTGCTATTCAATCAACTGCCTTCAAATGAAAGCAGTTGGACAATCACAACAATTACTGTGTGTTTAAAATATCAATTCCATTTCAAATTTCTTTTAAATAATTGGAAATTGATTTTAAGACCGAAATGAAGCCATGCTGGCATGAACAGACTTTGTTTGTTAAGGGTTGTGGCATACAGCAGGTGAACCTGGCACACCACCAGGCTGACAGTTCCTCCACAGGCTATGAGAACTGCTAAACAAATGCTTGCACTGCCCCATTTAAACTTGGCAATATAAATCAAAGCAGACAGTAAAACAGCAGGACAGGACACTCAGATTAGAGCAAAGGAAGTATAGAAGTACCTGATGGGCCAGTTCATGAGCTATCGCTATGGTAACCAGCTGCTTGTCCAGAAGAGAACTGGTGTTTTCATACAGGATGGTTGTCTCTTGGAAAGTGATTAACCCCCAGTTCTCCATGGCTCCATCCTGGAAGTCAGGAATGGCCACCAAATCTACCAGCAAGATATTGAACAAAAACAAACTCAAAATAGTGATTCAAGACAGAGAATTGTGCAGTATTTACTAGTCTACTGAAAGGATATTGTCTTGCATTGGGGAAGGCATAAACCTTTACTTGGTTAAAGGGATTTCAGCTCAAATTATGACTGACAGAAATATTGTATATGACCAGTTTTTTGTAAATATACTTGCTTCACTAATATATAAAACATGTTTACATTTATGTTTTGAGTCAGTATTTAAAGGAATATTACATTAAACATGATTTGTCTAATTATTTTTTAGACCCAAAGAAACACTGATCACCAAGTATCTATCCCATATGCAGTAGAAAAGCACATGTTGTTTGAAACCCTCCATCGTATGAATAACACAGATGTAATGGAAACACGTTTCTCAAATGCTGGAACTGGTCCATCAGACTTCAACGTTCCACTCTATCAATTCAGTGTAACACTGAATACTTCTTAACAGAAAAATGAACACAAGCATCACAGATGCCAGTCAATTACCTAACTTCTGAAGAGGGTAGGGCATTTGAAAATAGCAATTATAAAAGTCCAGCAGTTTTATTGCTGTCTCCAAGGCATGATTCACTTGGTCCAACTTGTCAGGAACAGCATAGACAGAGACCTAAGAGGCAGTGTGACACAGGTATTTAAACAATAACATAATTGAATCACTAAAAAGCATATTGGTGCACTATATCAACCTGTCTTTTTCAGTAGACTGCAGCCATCTATTAAAAGAACTCAAAATACACAAGTTTCGTTACATGACAAAATTAAGTCTAGGTCCCAGTGAACGCATTTGCTTGTTTCTTGAAATTCGTATTAACGAGAGTTGGCTGTATTACCAAACCAAAATCCTAGGGGTTTATAGATACAGTACTGCCACTGTAGACCCAAATCAAAATCCTAGGGGTTTACAGATACAGTACTGCCACTGTAGACCCAAATCAAAATCCTAGGGGTTTACAGATACAGTACTGCCACTGTAGACCCAAATCAAAATCCCAGGGGTTTACAGATACAGTACTGCCACTGTAGATCCAAATCAAAATCCTAGGGGTTTACAGATACAATACTGCCACTGTAGACCCAATTCAAAATCCTAGGGGTTTACAGATACAGTACTGCCACTGTAGATCCAAATCAAAATCAAAATGAAGGTAAAAAAACAATTGCTGTCATGAAGAGCTTCCATGCAATCCTTTGCACAGCACCTATTAGCTAACTAAACTGGCTCTGGCACCAGTTACCAAGGGTTACCAGTTACCTACCAGAGTGCCATTGGCTTCCATGCTGATATTTTTGAAGTCAGCCACAATGAAAGCCACAAGGTAGGTGCTCATAGTGACGCTCTTGTCAAACACATCTTGATAAAATCCACCAGAAACAAGAGTAGTTTTGTTCTGCAATGGAAACATGCAAGATTAGCATTTCAATACTAAAAGTACAGTACAGAACTTCATACCATGTCAAACTTTTTTTAATATAAAAATCGGCTTTTGCTACAAACACAATGGAAACGGAATGCGTTTATTGCATCTATTAAGCAGAAGCACTTAAATAAGGAGAAGACCAATGCATTCTGTTTTTGTGCTTGGATTTATGATGCAGAGGCTGGTGGGTTCAGTTCTAATGTGCAGAAAGATAGCACACATGAATGAAGTCACAATGGAGTAATGTGTATGATCTAAACACAGGGGTACTAAACAATAGGCAGCTCATACAGGGCAGTTTTTCTAGTTGAAAAATAATTGTTTCCTATGCTGGCAAGATGTCGTTTCACACTGACATGCATGCAGTTCACTGCCTGGGTCCACTACTCAACTACAGATCTAAATACAGCAGGCCTTGCTTGTGTTTCCAGCAGGGGTGTTTATGCCCCCCTTGACGTAACAAAAGTAAATACAAACCCAATGATAAATTAGGTTTTTAGATATCATTTAAAACAGACCACAAAAGCCTGGAACCACAATACTGCAATCAAGTTTAAATATAAAACCACAGCAAACTACTTCAGTCAGTTCAGTGTTATAAATAAGAAACACATTTTGAATAGTTCAAAGTCAGCACTTCAGATAATTAACAGATTAAGGAGTACCTTTGGCATGTTTGAGAGACTGATATATTCCTTATCTCGGTTTATCTTAATGAGAAATGTAGCCTTAAATGCTGGTTCATCAAAGCAAGGGAAAGCCATCCGAGCAGCTAAAGGTTCGAATTGCGTCGCAGCGAGCCACCTGCCGAGAACAATGAACGAAACAATAATCATACAGCATTATCAAAAGAAAAATCAACATGCATCTGTTCCAATGTGGAGTAGTTTAGCTAACGGAATAAACCGAGTGGTTAACAGGCAGAGCTGGACTGAGACAGGTGACGAGGAACAATGTTGATCTTAAACTTAACCACCCATCTGCCCATCCGGCAATTTCCACGTGGAGCGCATGCGAGTCCAAATTTGTCACTTCCGTAAGAACATTATTCCATGAGACGTTATGTTGCAATATATATTATAATGCTACAATTGTAACTGTTGTAATTTTGTTATTTAGATTCTACTGAAATACTGTATTTCCGTTTATCATCAGAATAAAAAAGTGCGTATTTAAAAAAAAAAATACAGCAAAAATTGTTTTGAAAACTGTCCAAATTGATTATAAGGGCTAAGAATGAAAAATCTGCTTCAAAAATGATAACATGGAAATTGCCAAAATAAATTGCTAGCTGGGTGGTTAAAAAGAAAGGGATCACCTACAGTAAGCATCTCATTTATACTTCAAAAGCTTAAAAGGATATGATAAACATGGGCAGTTCAATATTGATACCCAAATGTTTGAAAATAACAATTATAATGAAATGGATTTGGGGGGGGACGGTCGACACTCTGGCCTAAATCCACAACTAACAAATCGCCAGCCGCGAACCAGAAACAAACACAGACTTGGGGTTGCAAGCAAGTAGCCTTAAGTTGTTTCTTTTTCATTTTTAGAATCATAATTGGTGTTTTTTCCTTTCAGAAAACATTTTTATAGTTTGGGCTAAACAGCTTTGAGAATCTAGTCAGTAGCTGGTACTTAAATCCAGGATTTTGGTCTTGCCATTTCTGCTGTTCTAAAAGCTAACCTTTCCCCAACAACTTGGAACCTCAGACTGCATTGTATACCCTGCTGGGGCTCTTCGACAGAGGGAGAAAGGCTGTGATAAACACTTTAACCAACTTTAAATGTACACCCTCAAGTGGGTTCTGACAGGGACTGTTATACTGAGGTGCAAGAGTACACTAAAAGACCCAATTTTTTATTTATTTATTTATTTATTTTTACCTTTGTTCCCCATCTTTGTTACGGTATGAGCTTTTATAAAAGCCATAGTAGCTGTCTGAAAGGTTGGCAGAGTACTCAAGTTTCAAATGGTAGCTTTTCCCTTTCTGAAGAGTTTCGGGACACTGGGCTGCAATCTGCTGCCAGGGGTGGTACTCCATATACTGGGCCGGCTTGGGCTGGTTTTCCCCAACAGGCACGATGGATATCTTAGAGATGACAAGGCCAGAACTGTGGAGCACAACATTCTTGGTGTCTTCATTGACTTTCACAGTGATGGTAACAGAGCCTGTGAACTTCATAGTGGTAAAGTTGGGCTGGAGTGTTAGGTCATAATGGATTGGGCTGACAGCTCTAGGTAATCTCATGCTGGTCCAAGGGAAGAGCTGACCATTGGAGGCTATGGGGTAGATGAGTGTCATTGACTGGTTGGCTTTGTGGCAGCCTTCCTTGGTGAAGGTACACTTGGGCAGGAAATAAATGACCACGGAGACCGAGGCGATGACCACCAAGACACAGGCCCCAACCAACAAACTCCTAGCAGAGGGGAATGAGCAGGCCCTGCCCGCTGCCTGCCCGCCGTAGGGAGACGAGTTGGAGCGCAGGCTAGCGTTCCGGTTCATGAAGGACATTCCCAGCAGACGGGCTGAAGACTCATAGTCCTCCTCCTCCTCATCCAGCTCATTCTCCCCCAGCCCTCGTACCAGCAGCCGGGAGCTCCGGGGCTCGTACACCACATCGTCGGGTTCCAGGGGGTACATGGGAGGCTCCTTGGCCAGGTCAACCACATCAGGCTCCTCCTCGAACATGCTGTTTTCAATCATGTTCCTGGGCAGAGAGGCACATTCTGAAACTTGAAACAAAACACACACAAAAAAAAAATATTAAACCTGAACGCAAACGATATCATAGGCAAATGGATAATGTTGTTTCTATTGTTACTAGATGTAATGTTGTTCTATTGCACACTTGCTGTATTGATGATAACTTTGGACACCCCGTGACTTGCTCACCCTCCCCCCCCGGGATAAACCACAATTGGATTACTTTAGTGCTGCATCAACCCCTTTTTTCTGGGAGTAATCCTAAAATAACCACAGGCACAGTGGTGTAGTTGAACCGGAACTCGCATGATAGGCAAGCTAAGTTACATGACTCTAATCTCCCGCACAACTGTCTGATTCAGTCAGCAGTCCTCTTGATGCAAAGAAAAGAGCATTAGGAACGTCTTCTGCTACCATCTGCTTCTTTCAGGTGGCTAACAATGCTGACGAAGACGACAGCAGCAGCAGCAGCAGCGCATCCACTATGATTGTGAACACAAACACAAAGCTCTTCCCAGAATGGCATACAGTGAACCGGCTACTTATTACACAATGAGCTACATGCATTACCTATTACATGTGTTACTAGAAGTTCGGTACACAAATAAAAAAAGTGAATTTGTATAATAACACTATGTAACACAATTTTTGTTCCTGGGTAGTAAGTGTTATTTCCTAATTGCTTATGCCTCAAAAGTATAGAAAATGGCTATTATTCCCCACTTTGCTTTTGTGACCAGGACAGTGATATTTTGAAATGTACCTATTTCCAATGAGAAAACGGTCTTTTCGTTCACATAAAGTCAGAAAAAAACAACATATGAATCCAAATTAACATGTATTTATACTAAAGTAATACAAAAATGACTACAAAAGATTTAGAAGTGAGTAGTTTTTCGGGATTTATGATTATACTGTAAATCACTTTCACGAATCAGCCCCCAAATGTAGTCTCCCATCATGTTCTCGTTATACTGTCCTTGGTAGCGGCGTTCAAAGTCCAGTATATCCTGGTGGAAGTGCTCGCCTTGCTCCTCCGAGTACGCTCCCATGTTCTCCTTGAATTTATCAAGATGAGCATCAAGGATAAGGACTTTGAGGGACATCCTACAGCCCATTGTGCCGTAGTTCTTCACCAGAGTCTCAACCAGCTCCACATAGTTTTCGGCCTTGTGATTGTCCAGGAAGCCCCGAACCACTGAGACAAAGCTGTTCTAAGCCGCTTTCTCCTTACTAGTGAGCTTCTTGGGGAATTCACTGCACTCCAGGATCTTCTTTATCTGTGGTCCGACTAAAACACCGGCTTTAACCTTTGCCTCAGACAGCTTAGGGAAGAAGTCTTGAAGGTACTTGAAGGCTGCCGACTCCTTATCTAGAGCTCTGACAAATTGTTTCATAAGGCCCAATTTGATGTGCAGTGGTGGCATCAGCACCTTCCGGGGGTCCACCAGTGGCTCCCACTTGACGTTGTTCCTCCCCACAGAGAACTCGGTCCGCTGTGGCCAGTCCCGCCTGTGGTAGTACGCCTTGGTGTCCCTGCTGTCCCAAAGGCAAAGATAGCAGGGAAACTTGGTAAAACCGCCTTGGAGACCCATCAGGAATGCCACCATTTCAGCCTCTTGATGCCATCTCAGAAAAATGCAGATGTGTCCACTTAGGCAGCTGGAACTAAACTGAACTGGTGGGCTTAAGGCCTCTATATTTATACTACTATTTATATTACTGGAAAGTTCTAGAAGTTACTTCAAGTTTACTCAGCACTGAATCTATCTGGAATGTTCTGGAAAATAGGTAAATTTCAAAATATCACTGTCCTGGTCACAAAAGCAAAGTTTGTGGGGAATAATAGCCATTTTCTATACCTTTGAGGCATAAGCAATTAGGAAATAACACTTACTACCCAGGAACCAAAAAAAAAATATATATATGTTACACGGTGTAATTCTTGTTTAAGAAAAATCTTTCTTTAGTGGTGTTTTCGGAACCTTCATATTTAGCACTAAACCACTGGTGTAAGTCCCTTTAAGGCCAGAAAGCAAAATGCCATCAAAACCCACTGTGTGGCGCTGGAGCAGAAAACATGCATGCTTAAAGCACGTGAGCTGAGCAATGTGCTGGCAGCACAGCAGTCCCAGAGGAGAGCAGCACTACTAAATGAAGGTTCTGCCTGCCTCGTAACTGACACTGTACCAGCCCGATCTGCTTCGCAGGCTGCAATTCTGAACATCCTTTGCAACAATACTGTAGTAGTAAAGCATTAGGTACTGGTGCCACTATGATAACCAACGCTATTGCTACAAAATGTATTACTGTAGATATATCTTCGAAGCCGATCTCTAATGGGTTGTAAGTGGCACAATATAAGCACGTCACACTCTGTACTTAATTGTTCATGAGGAAGCTTGGCCAGGTGTTCTGTTCATTGCTATAATTTCATTGTTCTAATATAATAATAGGATGATGGGGGGTTTGGGACAAGAGAAGTGAGGGTAGCGTAGTTTTATTGGCTCATTCGTGATGGAATGAGCCAGTAAGCTCTTTTTTTGGTCATGCTCGCTTTCCGTACGTGTCCGCTGTTCTGTGTGATGCCACCCTCTAGCTACATGTTGCGGCTTCACTGCAGTGCTTGCTTTGTGGAGGTTTATTAAAGTTTATTGTCTAGGTTGCTTTAGCTGTAATTGCATTTACTTCATTGGAAGTCATTTAGTAGACAAAGGGTTTTTTCTTTATGAATCAAGTTCTGCTGGACAACCCTAAACGCCACAATGAAGCAACAGGACTGGGTATTACGATTCAACCTGCTTTTCTTTCTCAATGAATCGTGCAGCAGTGGGACTTTGTTGAAGTTTAAATTCAAACACAACTCTTCAATCATCGGGCGAGTTCCAACTGGTTTATATTTTTATCCATAGTTACTGGCTGACGTAAAGCTCAGTTTTGGGTTTTTCTTTTGTTCTGCTTGGAATGTTTACTGTAGATACTATTGTTTTTTTTCATTACATTCGTGACATTACTTTTTGCTTGTTTTCTTCTCGGGGGTTTTTCAACGTTTGGATATGTGGAACATTTGCTTTTGTTTTGTACTAATGGATCTCCTTGGTGCGGCCAACTTCCATCTGAATTAATTTAAATGTATTGCTTATGTATATTTTTGTTGCTTGCGATTATTGTTTTGGTTTATATATTAGTTACTGTTTGACAGTGTCATTGTGTGAATTGTGAATTTGCTATAATTGAATTGTTATTAGTCAGCACTTACAAGCAAATATATAGAAATTGATAACCCTATTATTCGTGTGTCTGTTTGTCATTCTATTTAACTACACATATGTACTGCTGTTGTGTGCATATGGAAACAAAAACTTTGCAGATTAGAAATCAGTACAACTTTGGTGTTTTACGCTGTCAGACAGTTTTTCTGTTTAAAATATTTCTGTATTAGTAAACACTGGACAGGAATGCGGGTGCTTATCTGGAAGCCTACTAAACTGGCTAATGCTAAAAGCTGCTCTGTTACAGTATTACATCTCAATACCACAGAAGTATTTTTACAAGCCAAAATAACACTTGAACAGCGAATCAGGCAAATAAGCTGTACGCATGTGCAGGTCATGGCAAATGTATTAAACCCAGAGACACAAGTCTTTATGTGCTCCATTGAGAGGGTCCGCTTGTGCAGCACTGAAGCCAGCAGCTCCAGTCAAAGAGGTATTGAATGGCAAATCTAGGTCATCTTGCAAAACAACATACTGACTTCCTGTTTTTCGCTCAGAGGCTGAAGCCTTTCTGCTACCTGGAACATGAAGATTCGCTGCTATAGTAAAACCATCAGCTCAAATAAAACACAACACATTAGGAGCAAACCGATTCCTGGCATACAATGTTTGCCAATAGGTTGCTAGGTGACAACTGTTTTATGAAGCTCATCTACAGGTAGTACTTCGAACAGCTTATTAACTGCTAAGAAACGTACCACCTTGAGCAGGTTTAAAAAGTCTTTAGAGCTTTTACTATTGACTTTGACAAATAGTGTACTGTCTGTGTGTGTGTGTGTGTGTGTGTATACTGATTGCAGTCTAAATGAACTGTGTTTTATTGTAATGAACTGAAACCTGCCTTCTTGCAGCCTGTTGCCACCAGGATACAGAATGCCTGTAAATTCTTTGCTTGTCTCAATGGCTGTTAAGATCAGCACAATATTTTAGAAATTCAAGCTGTCTTGGTTTTACTGATTTTAAATGCCACCCCAGTGATAATGCTGGGTGTGCATCTTGCAGTTCTCAAGCTATAAATAAACTAAAAACAACCACTGAGTTTAGGTGAAGCCAATGTTACGCTGAACTCGTGCTTTTTAAAAAAGGAACAGTAGCTTCACTTCATTCTACAAGAGTGTATTCATGCCATTTGGAATGAATCTTAAAACACAAGGTAGTACAGCAAAAGCCCTGTAAAGCTTTGAACACACAGGTTTGAATTCAATGCAGCTTTTAAACTGTATGTCCTAAAACTATTATATGCACCTTATTATTCACTAGAACTAAAACAAAACACAGCTTATACAGTATATGAGATTGCTAATAAGCAGGCAGAAATATAATGGGTAACTCATCAATACCTACAATTATGTAAGGAAAAGGTTGTGTGACAATGTGAAATGCAAGTCTGTTCAGCAGGGATATACCCCTCCAGTAGAAGATGATGCAAATAAACCAGAACAGCATACAATTATAATTACACTCACAACAGCAGAAATGTTTGCTAAAATTGCAATTGCAATGCTATTGTGTTCAAAGGCTTCATTACTGTATGCTGCGGTCTTTATCTGCATGATGTGTAAACAGAGGACAGCAGCTGCTGTACTGCTTATCAGACAGACTGGCTCCAGGCTATTTGTTATGAAACTGCCTCAGATAAAACAGTGTAGTCTTAAACAATACATCCCTCTCTTTCTTCCAGGCAGCTAGTGCATATAAGTTAACTACTGTAACCTTCTACAGCCCATCCCTCCACCCACACACACAGAGATAGTGTTTAATAAGGTCAGAATCTGTAAGTTCTATACAAGAGCCCACTGAATACCCCCTTCATTCAAATCAATGTACAAAAAAAATCACTTGTCCCTACTTATATTAACCAGCAGGCCACAAACATTAGCAGCAGCAACAGTGCTTGTTATCCACGGCTAAGGGTACCTTTCTTTGCCAATTACTCTACCACCCCCCCCCCCCCCCCCCCCCCCCCCCCCCACAGTACATGTGTGCTGGTGAAGCACTATACCCCCAGTCACCAGGGATCTGCATCTTCAGCAAGGGATAGGGGCACTGCTGGCACATTGGCCTAGTCTGAATACAAAATCATCAGGCGCCTCAAAAAGTATGGCAAATATTTTATCTTTCATTGCAGGCTTCGCAACATTGCACTTCGAAGCTTAAAAAGTTCAGCAACCCACAAGGACGGTATCATTACTGTATCTAAAACATTTACGAAAGACAAGAGTTGCTGGATAGCTATTGGCTTTGTGAAGCTGAACACAGTTTGGTTTCGGTTACAGTAAAATGCCAGTGACTTCCTGTCTTTGTGCTTAATTTAATGTTGCTTAACAGCAGAGGTCATTATGCAGTTTCTCTATTTCGAGGGAGTCTTGAAGAGCACGGAGCTATTTGCATCAAGAATAGACAGATGTCTTGTTCACTAATACAGAGCTCCGAATAAGGTTTTGGGGGTAACTTGCCCTCTAAATTTAACACTGTTACTTTGAACTACTGTACAACCACGCGTGTGTGCTACAAGATTCCTTATTGGCTGAGAGCATTTGAGGTATCACACTGACTCTGCAAATATTAATTCCATTACTTATATTTTAACATCCCATTCTTAAACTCAGTGAACATGTTAAAATTTCAATATAAAGCCATACAGATAAATAAAATACACAAATGCATTACTAAGTTATAAAACAGTTAAATGTAAATGTATTACAGCTAAGATACAGAGGATTTAAAACACAATTGTGGTGAAATGTACAAAAATGTCTACATACAAAAACCCCAGAAGAATGTGCCCGTGACCATAGGGATTTCGTTGTGGAAGAAAGCAAATTAAAGAAGGTACAATTTAAGTGTGCAAGTACTGTAGAGTTACTACTATACATATTTTGACAGAGAAGAAAAAAAAACGCTCAAGCATTTTGGAAAGTAACCAAAAACACTAATTTCATACAGTATATCAAAAACAAAAGCCCCGAAAAAAATTATTTACATAAAATTCAAAAATAGTTAATAAGAAGCACCAAAAAATAAAATTAATAAAACCTGAAAAACAGAAGCCCTAATTATAGGCACCTTTTTTAGCGGTCGCCTCTGACCATGTATGGTTCCAGCTGAATTTGTAGCTGGACTGCAGTGTTTACACTTCAACCTGTGTAGCTTTGAATTTTTCTTACTCTTACTGTGACAACAGGGCTAACCAGAGATTGGATAATGTTTGTTGGATTGGTTTTTCTTGTGTAAAGTTTCCTAGTAACTGAAGACATTGTATTCTAGGAGATGTAGTTGTTAGTGGAGGTTTTAGGGGAGGCACACAAGCTGTGCAGCAAAATTGCTAGGCGTATTTTTACACATTACATTTAAATTTAGTGCGTATTTCTGATTTTTTTTAATGCGTACAAAAATGGCAGGTACGCAGCTTATTCGAGCCGCTGCTAATACAGTGTGTGGACTTGACTTCTAATGAATAAGAACTTAAACATGAAGCGATTCAAACATTCTTTTCATTGTTTAAATGAACAGGTAGTGTAGCTGGCAGCATCAGAGGCATTCAGACATTCTGCTGCATGTGAAAAACCTGTCGAGCCACTTCAAGGGTTTCAAATGAAATAAATAACACTCACGCTCTTTTACGGATACATTTTTAACTAAGACTGACGTTTACCAAATTGTGTGTTTTTTAACCTGAGCAATGTCGCGGGCTGATCTTACCTTTCAGTCACTTTGGAAATAACTGCACAATACACAGATGGTATTAATTACACTGAGATGGTATTAATAACAGCAGAATACACTGAGATGGTATTAACAACTACACTGAGATGGTATTAATAACTACAGAAGACACCAAGATGGTACTAGTGTGAATTGAGATGGTTATGATGTGCATAGGTAGATGTTGCTCTTTTATTTAGTGTTTTGGTCTAATACACGGAAGGGAGATATGAATCAACAAGCATGTGACTCACACGCTTCTAAGCAAAAGGTACTTTGATTTTTAACTATACCTGATAAAGTCTGAGCTTTTTACTGTTTACTTACTTGAATATACCTGTCCTGAGTTGTATGCTTTGTGAGTGAAATGTCACCCTAAGAGCACATACTATAACTGCAGGTTTACTTTACGTCCCAATGTGTGCATGCTGTGCTCACATGAACTGTAAACAGGTATGGAGATGTGTCTGGAGTCGTGGAGCAGTTAACCTGTCTGGAGTCGTTGAGCAGCTAACCTGTCTGGAGTCGTTGAGCAGCTAACCTGTCTGGAGTCGTTGAGCAGCTAACCTGTCTGGAGTCGTGGAGCAGCTAACCTGTCTGGAGTCGTGGAGCAGCTAACCTGTCTGGAGTCGTTGAGCAGCTAACCTGTCTGGAGTCGTTGAGCAGCTAACCTGTCTGGAGTCATTGAGCAGCTAACCTGTCTGGAGTCGTGGAGCAGTTAACCTGTCTGGAGTCGTGGAGCAGCTAACCTGTCTGGAGTCGTGGAGCAGTTAACCTGTCTGGAGTCGTGGAGCAGTTAACCTGTCTGGAGTCGTGGAGCAGTTAACCTGTCTGGAGTCGTTGAGCAGCTAACCTGTCTGGAGTCGTTGAGCAGCTAACGTGCCTGGAGTCGTTGAGCAGCTAACGTGCCTGGAGTCGTTGAGCAGCTAACGTGCCTGGAGTCGTTGAGCAGCTAACGTGCCTGGAGTCGTTGAGCAGCTAACGTGCCTGGAGTCGTTGAGCAGCTAACGTGCCTGGAGTCGTTGAGCAGCTAACGTGCCTGGAGTCGTTGAGCAGCTAACCTGCCTGGAGTCGTTGAGCAGCTAACGTGCCTGGAGTCGTTGAGCAGCTAACGTGCCTGGAGTCGTGCAGCAGTTAACGTGTCTGGAGTCGTTGAGCAGTTAATTTTAAATCAAGACGGCATCCCCAATGGCTCACCTGGTAAAGACTACCTGCGCAGTGTGAGAGTACAATCCGAATACATCTTAGTACAGAGCATATAACACAATTTGAAAGTTAAGAAACAGCATGACTAAGTTTAACAGTAGTTCCTGGGTGCAATCATGGCCTGTCTGATTGAAGTTAATACGCTGCATAAAGGAAGCCTCTTATTTTAAAGAATTTTGTACAGTTTGAGAGAACCAACCAAACTCAACATAAAGAGACACCCAATACTCACTCAAACCCACAAGCATCTCCTCCTTATTCACTTCCCTCTGTGTGTGTGTGTGTCTGTGCATCTGTGGATGTGTGTGTGCCACTGATTTTCTGTCCTCTGGATCATCAATCCTTTGTCCTGGACTAGAACTGTATTAGACTAATGTCAAGAATAAAACAGAAAACTATTTTATCTGCATATTATCAGCACAAGCTCCCATTTGTAACCAATGAGAGAGACTACAGCTTTATTCTAGTTCATCTGCCTTGCAGATTTAAAGAATATGTAAAGAACATGGACATGACTTCAGGTGAACTGGGAATACTGCTGTCTCACACAAAAAAATGTGTACAGTAGTATTGCAAAACAACTGCATGCTGCCAACACATTGTTAAAGAAATGAGCCTGTTCACATGCACATGACAAACACGCCAAGCTGACATCACGAACACTCTAGAAGCCCAAAGTGGGTATTTGGAGCCCACTTAACAAGTGCAAAGAATCAGAATGGTGGGCATCAACTGACAGGACTTCAAAGCAAATACAACACATAAAAAAAAGATTTCTTCCACAGCCAAATGTTCTGATGCCAACAATTAGGGTGTGCAGGGTCGTCAACATCTGCCATCTACCTGCTAGTTTCAAGTTCAGTATACATTAGTATTATATCGAGTTTCCTTCCTCCCTATGTGTAGACATCAGCATTTATTTATAATGTATTAGCTATCATGGGATGGTTATGTTAATACAAGAGAAGCTTTCTGAATGCTTCCTGAAGCTTAGATTCCACATACTACTGTGCACAGCTGCTGCTTGGGTGCTTACTTGTGCTACTTTAGTGGTGCGCTCCTCAACCACATCCTTACACACACTCACACACACACACACACAGTACAGACTTTCCAATCCACTGTAGTCTTGTGTTTGTACAGACAATAATAACGCTTAGGCTGATTAACTGGCCCTCTCAACACACAAGGCGACAGAAACATGGGTACATGCGAATCTAGCGCACCTTCATTGGAAAAACGCCTGCTTACAGGGTATTAATGCTGCAACCCAAAAACGGAACACAAGAAATGCAACTAGTCGCAATGATAGGGAGTCTCGTGCACTTTATGAACCATGGTTCCAGTTTCACTGTTCTAAAAGGGCATGCAGGTAAAGGCTATCCCCCAACCACCTCTTGCATTGCAACTTTACCGAGATACCCGCTCAATAAGACATGACTCGAAGTGATCGTCAACACGGATTTGATACCCTGCCACTAAAGGGCAGCATTCTAAAAAGAAAACACAGACACCAGTTACTGTTACACGTGTGGTGTACATCCGAGTGCACTGAGAAGCTGCACCCACGTAAACGATTTTGTAATAGTAGAAAAAAAACACAAAAAAAAAACAAGTGTAGGTGTTTTTCAGCAACTCGTTGATGAACATCGTATGTAATAATAACGTGAAATTTGTGTTTATTGACCGTTGAATCTCATAGCATGGTTCTTCAGAGAGGAAAACAAAACAACAAAAATAAATCAAACATTTTATATATAAGTGAGAATTCCTAATCGTGTGCCCCAATTCTAGAATGGTTTGAGCCTTCTAAATAATTCTACAAAAGGCTGCGTTTGCTCACAAGATGAAAGGAACTTTCTGTCACATTGTCTTGATCATCATTATTGAATCTCAACTCTAAGTCAAGCATATCAATGAAATAGGCAAACTTGAAAAAAGCTAATCGTTATTGTTTCAGAGTTTAAGTACGTGGCACATAGATATTTACATTTTTGTTTTTGTTTTGTTTTTGTTTGTCTTGATGTGTTTACGATTTTATTATAGTTTTTATTAAACAAAAACTAAGTTCACACACACACTATATAAACCACACACTTATATATATATATATATATATATATATATATATATATATATATATATTTATATATACATAATATATATATATATGCGCGCATCAGTTGGTTTATTTTAGTACTGCGTATAGCCCCGCCTCAGCTTCGCAAAAAATAACTGCAATAATCACTTCAGAAAACACCTGCTCCGGACGTCCTTGTATTAATAATATCACATGTCTTCAGAACATTTCAGCTTCATAACACAAAGCGTAATGATTACGTACTATATGTCTTTTTCTAACATAGCTAGTTTACTATATTGCTGTGCATCATTTTCTATGTAGATAATAATAGCACACATCTTGACCTTCCCTTGATCCGCTGTTACTGTCCTTACATTTAATTAAGCCCGACAGTTACAACTTTATGTCCTGCATCACCCCGACTGCTTTAAAAACCGTATTGTCTTTGGTAGGTAGTACCACGAAGAAATCAACCAGTATACTCATGTCATTATACTCACGACTTTGAAAGGACTCCATTCTGTAAACGTCCCGTGTTTCCTTGGTCGATAGGTTGCAACTTTTTTTTAAAAAAATTATTGGGTGTGCAATTAAATCAGAGAACACCAAAGCACTCACAAACACAAATACCTCCTCCAGCTAATTCTAACAAGACTGATCATTCATCTTTATCTGGTGTTGCATTGCCACTTTCTATAACAACGCAGGTCACTTGCGTGAATACAGCAGACAGTCGCTGTATAAGATCCCGGAATATTTTCGTTGTTAATGTGAAACCAACGAAGAGTTGAAATGAAATTTCGGAGCGCCTATACAGAGCAGGGTGTACCGACTAAATTCAGCTCTACTACATTTCCTTCCCTTTTCTGTCAGCCATGTGATATGATCTTAGACCGAAGCAAACGATTGCCTACTCGGACCATAATAACCTATTTCACAAAACCGTATAATTTCAGTCAGGTTGTATGTATTTAAACTGCATTCTGATCAGATAGGAAATATACACAAGAGGGAGGAGTTGTGACTTCCTGTAGGCAGCAGGAAGATGAAGATGGATGCGACTTATATATATCACTATACAGATAGTCGTAAATCTCGAAAAACTACTCACTTTTAAATCGTTTGTAGTCATTTTTGTATTACTTTGTTATAAATACATGTTAATTTGGATTAATATGTTGTTTTTTTCTGACTTTATGTGAACGAAAAGACACACATTTGCCCGTTTTCCCATTGGAAATAGTGAAAAAAAACTTGCAAAGTTTGTGGGAAATAATAGCCATTTTCTATACTTTTGAGGCATAAGCAATTAGGAAATAACACTTACTACCCAGGAACAAAAATTCTGTTACATAGTGTAATTCTTATGATGGGAAATAAATCTTGTGTGAAGCAAGACTCGTTTACATATTGTCTACAGACAGTAACACAACTTTTCAGACAGTGAAAGACACAAAACCAGAAGTGTACTAATCGTTTAATTATGGTGGCTCTCAGTTTCTTTTCATCAGATATAATAACACTATGTAACACAATTTTTGTTCCTGGGTAGTAAGTGTTATTTCCTAATTGCTTATGCCTCAAAAGTATAGAAAATGGCTATTATTCCCCACTTTGCTTTTGTGACCAGGACAGTGATATTTTGAAATGTACCTATTTCCAATGAGAAAACGGTCTTTTTGTTCACATAAAGTCAGAAAAAAACAACATATGAATCCAAATTAATATATATTTATACTAAAGTAAAACAAAAATGACTACAAAAGATTTAGAAGTGAGTAGTTTTTCAGGATTTACGATTATACTGTAAATCACTTTCACGAATCAGCCCCCAAATGTAGTCTCCCATCATGTTCTCGTTATACTGTCCTTGGTACTCGCCTTGGTCATCCGAGTACGCTCCCATGTTCTCCTTGAATTTATCAAGATGAGCATCAAGGATATGGACTTTGAGGGGCATCCTACAGCCTATTGTGCCGTAGTTCTTCACCAGAGTCTCAACCAGCTCCACATAGTTTTCGGCCTTGTGATTGCCCAGGAAGCCCCGAACCACTGCAACAAAGCTATTCCAAGCCGCTTTCTCCTTACTAGTGAGCTTCTTGGGGAATTCATTGCACTTCAGGATCTTCTTTATCTGTGGTCCGACTAAGACACCGGCTTTGACCTTTGCCTCAGACAACTTAGGGAAGAAGTCTTGAAGGTACTTGAAGGCTGCCGACTCCTTATCTAGAGCTCCGACAAATTGTTTCATAAGGCCCAATTTGATGTGCAGTGGTGGCATCGGCACCTTCCAGGGGTCCACCAGTGGCTCCCACTTGACGTTGTTCCTCCCCACAGAGAACTCGGTCCGCCGTGGCCAGTCCCGCCTGTGGTAGTGCGCCTTGATGTCCCTGCTGTCCCAAAGGCAAAGATAGCAGGGAAACTTGATAAAACCGCCTTGGAGACCCATCAGGAATGCCACCATTGCAGCCTCTTGATGCCATCTCAGAAAAACGCAGATATGTATCCATTTAGGCAGCTGGAACTAAACTGAACTGGTGGGCTTAAGGCCCCTGTATTTATACTACTATTTATATTACTGGAAAGTTCTAGAAGTTACTCCAAGTTTACTCAGCACTGAATCTATCTGGAATGTTCTGGAAAATAGGTAAATTTCAAAATATCACTGTCCTGGTCACAAAAGCAAAGTTTGTGAGGAATAATAGCCATTTTCTATACTTTTGAGGCATAAGCAATTAGGAAATAACATTTACTACCCAGGAACCAAAAAGAAAAACAAAATTGTTACACGGTGTTATTTAATTGATTTTGTGATAGGGCAGAAGCCCTGCTGTGTAAATAGTGTGTGTGTGTGTGTGTGTGTGTGTGTGTGTGTGTGTGTGTGTGGTGGGGTGGGGGGGTGTGTAAATGTGTGTGTGTGTGTGTGTGTGTGTGTGTGGGGGGGGGGGGGGGGGGGGGGGGGGGGAATTGTAAGGTTGGCAGGGATAGAGGTTAGCAGGACGAGTTAAATCTGTCCCTGCTATCTGTCCCTGCTAGCCAGTTAGGTAATTGGTGCTAATTTTTTTTTTGGGGGGGGGGGGGGGGCGCATGTATAAAAGGAGCAAAAAGCCTTTGTTTGTTGGAAGAAATTAAGTGAGTGTTTTTAGTTTGTGTGGAGATGTTAGTGAATGTTATAATGAAGGTGACTGCCCAGCCTATAAGTGATGTATTGTTTGTTTGAACATTTTACTTTGGTCCTCAAACCAGTTTATTTTGTTTTTTTAAAAAAAAAAAGAATACATCACTTATAGGCTGGGTATTCACCTTTACTATACTGTTCACAGCCACAGGTCAAAAACACTCACCTAATTCCCTCCAACAAATAAGACTTTCTGGCTCCTTCTATAGATCTGGCCACTCTCCAATTAGCACCAATTACCTAATTGGGTAAAGGCCACACCTGTAATTGCTGGCAGGGATAGATTTAACGCCATCCCTTAATCCCACACACACACAGTATTTACACAGCAGGTCTTATGCCTGACCACTTTTAAAAACAGTTATTGGAAATTCTGTATACTATTCACAAAGCTTTTACACACATTGAACAAGAAGTCATATTCACAAAACTTAAAGCATGTCTTAAATAAAGTGTGATTTTTAGTAAAAAACAGTATGAAGCCACATTCAATCAAATTGTTTTTTATTCACAAAAATAGTGATTTAAGTTTTTCTGTTACTAACTAAACCAGAAATAAAACTATATACATTTCTGTAAGCATATACTGTACTGTACATGCATACAAAATAAACAGTTCAATTGAACATGATGCTGAATGTCTGAGCTTATACTGGTCACAAACAGTATAGTCCAAGTATAAAATAGTTACAACAGTACTGTATATAGCAAGAAACAACGTGCTTGCAAGATGAAGCGTAGCATTATTGTTGACTAGCTTCTTGCTAGATTCCAACCATTATCATTGGTTCTGAACCAGGTTTAATTAAAGTAGATCCAGATCAGTTTCTGTTCTGGTTTTCACTCTCTTTGACACAAATCCAAGAGCTCTAACTTCCCTGAGTTCTAGCTTCTCTGAACACAGTCCACAAGCCACTTTCTCAACACAAGCAGATTTCTCTCCAGCCACCTGATATTCTTCTGAATCATTTCTAGGACAACCTGAGTACTCCTCAGTACTCCTCAGTTCTTGCCACTGTCCTTCAAATGAATAAAAAAACACCTTGACCTGCGAAACAATGAGAAAAAAAACATGAACATTTAAATTGATGATCATATTTTTCGCTAAAGAAATATGCTGTTAATCGATGTTAATCCATTTGATCATTAATACTCAACATCATGATGACAACTGTGTTGTTTAATTTAATTTAATTTCCAAACAAACAACTCAGTTGGATTGAGATACAGGTAATGCAGAGGCCATGGAAGATACTTGAATCCTTTGTCATGCTCCTCAAAGCTTGTGTTGAGAATTCTAACACAGGGGATGGATGCATTATTGTTTGATCTTTATCTGCAATGATGCTGAAGTAAACCAGGAGAGATTTGCAGAGCTACCGGGATCACACGTCGCCTCGTATGATCAAGCTTATGCATTTAAGAACATAAGAACATAAGAAAGTTTACAAACGAGAGGAGGCCATTCGGCCCATCTTGCTCGTTTGGTTGTTAGTAGCTTATTGATCCCAAAATCTCATCAAGCAGCTTCTTGAAGGATCCCAGGGTGTCAGCTTCAATAACATTACCGGAGAGTTGATTCCAGACCCTCACAATTCTCTGTATAAAAAAGTGCCTCCTATTTTCTGTTCTGAATACCCCTTTGTCTAATCTCCATTTGTGACCCCTGGTCATTGTTTATTTTTTCAGGCTGAAAAAGTCCCTTGGGTCGACACTGTCAATACCTTTTAGAATTTTGAATGCTTGAATTAGGTTGCCACGTAGTCTTCTTTGTTCAAGACTGAACAGATTCAATTCTTTTAGCCTGTCTGCATATGACATGCCTTTTAAGCCCGGAATAATTCTGGTCGCTCTTCTTTGCACTCTTTCTAGAGCAGCAATATCTTTTTTATAGCGAGGTGACCAGAACTGCACACAATATTCAAGATGAGGTCTTATTAGTGCATTGTACAGTTTTAACATTACTTCCCTTGATTTAAATTCAACACTTTTCACAATGTATCCGAGCATCTTGTTAGCCTTTTTTATAGCTTCCCCACATTGTCTAGATGAAGACATTTCTGAGTCAACAAAAACTCCTAGGTCTTTTTCATAGATTCCTTCTCCAATTTCACTATCTCCCATATGATATTTATAATGTACATTTTTATTTCCTGCATGCAGTACCTTACACTTTTCTCTATTAAATGTCATTTGCCATGTGTCTGCCCAGTTCTAAATCTTGTCTAGATCATTTTGAATGACCTTTGCTGCTGCAACAGTGTTTGCCACTCCTCCTACTTTTGTGTCGTCTGCAAATTTAACAAGTTTGCTTACTATACCAGAATCTAAATCATTAATGTAGATTAGGAATAGCAGAGGACCTAATACTGATCCCTGTGGTACATCACTGGTTACCACACTCCATTCTGAGGTTTTTCCTCTAATCAGTACTTTCTGTTTTCTACATGTTAACCACTCCCTAATCCATGTACATGTGTTTCCTTGAATCCCAACTGCGTTCAGTTTGAGAATTAATGTTTTGTGCGGGACTTTGTCAAAAGCTTTCTGGAAATCTAAATAAACCATGTCATATGCTTTGCAATTATCCATTATCGATGTTGCATCCTCAAAAAAATCAAGCAAGTTAGTTAGACACGATCTCCCTTTCCTAAAACCATGTTGACTGTCTCCCAGGATCCTGTTACCATATAGGTAATTTTCCATTTTGGATCTTATTATAGTTTCCATAAGTTTGCATATAATAGAAGTCAGGCTTACTGGTCTGTAGTTACCTGGTTCGGTTTTGTTTCCCTTTTTGTGGATCAGTATTACATTTGCAATTTTCCAGTCTGTTGGTACCACCTCTGTGTCAAGAGACTGCTGCATGATCTTGGTTAGCGGTTTGTAAATTACTTCTTTCATTTCTTTGAGTACTACTGGGAGGATCTCATCCGGCCCAGGGGATTTGTTTATTTTTAGAGCTCCTAGTCCCTTTAACACTTCTGTCTCAGTTATGCTAAATTTATTTAAAACTGGATAGGAACTGGATGACATGTGGGGCATGTTGTCAGTATCTTCCTTTGTAAAAACTTGTGAAAAGTAATCATTTAATATATTTGCTATTTTTTTTCTTCATCTACGATTTTGCCATTTGTATCTCTTAAACATTTAATCTCCTCTTTGAATGTTCACTTGCTGTTGTAATATTGGAAAAACATTTTGGAATTGGTTTTAGCTCCCTTAGCAATGTTCATTTCTATTTCTCTCTTGGCCTTTCTAACTTCCTTTTTGACTTGGGTTTGCAGTTCTGTGTACTCTTTCTGCATACTTTCTTTTTGGTCCTTTTTTAATGCTCTGTAAAGTGCCTTTTTTCGCTGGATATTTTTTAAATTGATCTACTAAACCATTTTGGCAATTTAGTTTTACATTTAGATTTGTCTACTTTAGGGATGTAATTGTTTTGCGCCTCTAGTACTACATTTTTGAAGAACAATCATCCTTCTTCTGTGGGTGTTTTCTCTATTTTACTCCAATCTACTTCTGTTAGTCTCTGTTTCATACCTTCACAGTTTGCTTTTCTAAAATTGTAAACCTTAGCTTTAGTCATTACTTTTGGGGTTTTAAAAAACACTTCAACTGAGACCATGTTGTGGTCTGAGTTTGCCAGTGGTTCTTTGACTTCTGTTTTAGTTATTCTGTCTTCGTTATTTGAAAAGACTAAATCAAGGCATGCCTCCCCTCTAGTCGGTGCCTTGACAAATTGTGTTAGGAAGCAGTCATTTGTCATTTCCACCATTTCAATTTCATCCTTCGTGCTACCCACCGGGTTTTCCCATTTTATCTGGGGGAAGTTGAAATCCCCCATTAGTATGGCTTCTCCTTTGCTACACGCATTTCTAATGTCATTGTATAACAGATTATTGTGCTCACCGTCTGAATCTGGCGGTCTATAGCATGCTCCTATTATTATGCCCTTTGAATTTTTGTCTGTTATTCTGACCCATATTGATTCGGTTTTATTTTCTTTGTCCAGGTTTAACACCTGGGCTTCAAGACTGTTTCTTATGTATAGCGCTACCCCTCCTCCTCTTCTGTCCTGCCTGTCTTTCCTATACAGTGTATACCCACAAATATTATATTCGTCCCCATCACTCTCAGACAACCACGTTTCTGTAACACCTATCACATCATAGTTACCTGTTAGTGCAGTAGCTTCAAGTTCTAGAATTTTGTTTCTGATACTTCTAGCATTTAGATAAATACATTTAATGGTTGTCTTACCTGAGTTGTTGTTCTTGTTTTGATGCGGTCTCCCTTCTGTTTTTTTGTTGATTTCTCCCCCCTTCCTTTCTAGTTTAAATGCTTCTGAACCTGCTCGAGGATCTTTTCTCCAAGTAGACTGGTTCCCTTGTTATTTAAGTGCAGTCCATCCCGTCTATACAGATAGTCCTCGTTGTAGAATGTGGTCCAATGATCAAGATAGATGAAGCCTTCCCGTGTGCACCACATCTTCAGCCATGCGTTTTGATTAATTATTTCCAGCTGTCCATATGGTCCTTTGCAAGGTGCCGGTAGTATACCAGAAAATACCACAGTTTTGTTTTTCTCTTTTAATTTCCTTCCTAGCTCTCTGAATTTGTTTTGCAGGGATTTTGGTCTGTCTCTTCCAATGTTGTTTGTACCGATGTGGACGACTACTACCGGGTCGTCTCCTGTTCGTTCTAGGAGCCTGTTCACATTCTCAGTGATGTGCTTGACCAAGGCTCCCAGAAGGCAGCACACTGTTGTAGTAAGGGGGTCCAAACTGCAAATTGAACTTGCTGTGTTTCTCAATATGGAGTCCCCAACAATCATGACCTCCCTTCTTTTTGCTGTCTGGTCACCACTGTCAATGGGGTCCTGGATGTTGTTCCTTTCATTCTCTTGTTGTTCGTTCTGCTCATCAAAATTCTGAAGTGACTCAAATTTGTTGGTTGTTTTGATTTCTGGTGGTTGTGTTTGACGAAGTTTCTTTTTTTCCCTGCTTCTGCCTACCTGAACCCAACTGTTCTGACCTTCTATCTCTTGGTGGCTTTCAGTCTGTTAGGGGTGATGCAGACTTCCATGAATTGTGGGTGTGCCAGTTCCTCAAGATCCTGTTGCTGTCTCACTTCTTCCAGCTCCATTTCTAGCATACTTATTAGTTTATGCAAATCCTGGATCGCACGGCACTTTCCGCACACTTGGTTTAGCTCCGCTGGGTTTTCTCGGATTTCCCACATCAAGCAGGTGTCACAGATTACTGGCTTGAAGACCATATTGAGGGTTTTTCTTTTGAAGTTTCGTTTCTTCTGCAGCCGTCAACCTGCTTTCAAACTGCTTCTAAACTGCTCTGTACTTTTCCACGCCTGTACTTCTCCCACTCGCTGTCGCTTCCACTCGCTGTCGCTGGGAAGACTTTCTAAGTCTTTCTAACTGAGGACAATGCCTATTCCAATCAGGTAGACAGGTCCTAATAAAGGTCCTGTATTTTAATCACCTCTCCTTCCATGTTGAGTTTGATTAGCCTCTGACAGAATCAACTGCATATTTATGTACTATATTTACTGAATAACCTAGTCCGTCTTCTGCTATAGTGGAGGGCCACGGTGTAGGATTCACAACATCTTTTCTAAGTTTCAAATTAACAAACACTTGGAAGTTGTTCTGGGAAAATATTGCAGCTATCTAGAAGTTTTCTAGAAATAAAATTTACTTCATGCTTTTTGTATTGCTTTTGGGACTAAAATACTGACCTGCATTTTCACCTGCATCCTAACAAACTACAGTAATTGGTCTCATTTTGTGGCACATTTTCAAACAGCAAGCAAGATGCTAAACATGGAGCAATTGCAAGTACTGTAAGCGTAAAAACATGTTGTCCTGATTAAAAGTTAAGAAATCAATTCTAGTCCAATATATACATGGTTCGAATGTATTTTTAAAAATGAACTTTCAACTAATAAGTGACTGATCAACAAATCCTGTCTGAATTATGCATCACAGCATTGCTTGCTTCATATATACTGTGAGTTTGAAATCAATTACTTTATTGATCTGTCACCAATTAGATCTGAATTAAAGTGTAAATATACTTTAGCATGAAAGAAGCATTAACATATTGAATTTTATGATACGCATAATCAATTTTCGGTATTCATTTCTTAATGATCTTTTATATAAACACTACCTTTGTTCAATGTTTTGGGTAATAAAGCCTAGATAACAGGTTCCTCTAACATCGATCCATCAGCAATCAATGAATTCAGTTTTTCTTTTACCCATGTGTGACAGGGTCTCCACGCCCCTGTGCGTACCATGATTTGTATTTAGTTTTTGTTGTATTAATTGCAGGAATATTATTTGTTATTGTTTTGTGGTTAAAATATCTCATGAGAATGCGTGACTGTCAGCTACTGATTATGTAATTAGCTGACAGTCACGCATCATTACTAAACCCATGCAGAATGTGACCGAGGGGAGAGTAGGATAATTGATAGCTAGTTAATCCCTCGGTCACCATTATAAGAACCTGCAGCTTTAGCTGCATGGGGTTGAGTGTTTGGTGAGTGGAGAACGGAAGTACAGAGAGAGGCGGTAAAAAGAATAACTATAAAGAAAACAATTGCTATGTGTGCTGGTTCAATACCCAGCACGATATCTGTGATCATTATTGTTAATTTGTTTGTTTTGACCCACGTGCCCTTTTGTTTTGAGAAACTGTTTTGTTTAAATTTTTTATTTAATAATAAACACACCACAGCGCAGTTGTACCCCAGTCTGCAATTGCTGTTGTGTGGTTTCATTTCCTGGTCTGACCTCACCACACACACGCCATCCTTGTCACACCGTGTTAAAAGAGAATCTCATTTACCATGTGGTACTCCTAGTGAGTTATTAACCTAACACTGCCATTTCAGTTCACCCAACTTGTGAAGAGCTGGTTTGCCTTTTCAATACAGGGAGGATAGCTCAGGACACAGGCCAGCCCCAGGAGTTCAGTTCGAAGCTCTTCTCTGACACTGAGCCTCCATCACTCCAGGTCTGCTTGTCAATCACACTTTTAAAGTACTGCAGGATGTATCTCTGGAACACAACATTATTGAGAGATTAACTTTTATACCTGCTATGGGATAATAATGGGCCTAAACTCTACTTAACTATGGGCCTATTTTATATTTTAACTGGAACAAAACAGAGCGAATGTTGTGCAAGCACTACATAGAGTAAAGAATATCAGCACTGCTTATTAAAGAATATCAGCACTGCTTATTAGAGAGTAACAGCACCTCATAGAGTAAAGAATAGCAGCACTGATTATTAAAGAATAACAGCACCTCATAAAGAATAACAGCACGGCACAGAGTAAAGAATAACAAGGCTGCTTATTAAAGAATAACAGGGCTGCTTATTAAAGAATAACAGCACCAGCACTGTTTATTAAAGAATAACAGCCCTGTGTGGCAGAGCACAGCTCTGCCCTTTATAAATTGGCAGGGATGGGGTTAAATTCCCCTACCTGCCTGCGTTTATTGTGTTCAAGTGGCTGGGGTTGATTGGAGTAATTAACAATCAATCAGCACCCAGCCACCTGACATAAAAGAAGGCCTCAGCTTCTCATTAGGGAGAGGAAGGAGCTGAGGAAGTAAGCAGATGGGTGTGCTTGCACTTGTTGTTTTTGGTTTGCTGTGGTTTTTGAATTTTCTGTTCAGTGAAGGCATCGCCCAGCCTGGAAACCTTTATTTTGTAAGTTTTGTTTTGTTTTTTTGTGTATAAATACCTTTGTTTTGGATAGCTTATATTAAAATAATGCTTGTAGATTTTTACTGCTACTTATGGAACAAACATATATTTTTAATATATGGTAGAAAAGTATGATCCTTATACTTTTCATATATAGAAATTGGCCTATATATATATATATATATATATATATATATATATATATATATATATATATATATATATATATATATATATAGTAGACTGTACTAGAATATATTTTCAATATATATAAATATATGGATTATAGACTAAAATATATTTTAAATATATAAAAAAGGGGCCAATTTCTATATATGAAAAATATAAGGATCATATTTTTCTACCATATATATATATATATATATATATATATATATATATATATATATATATATATATATATATATATATATATATATATATATATATATATATATATATGTGTGTGTGTTTTCCATAGAGCATAGTGGGTTTGATTCCACTTCTCTGGAACAGCATAACTGAGACCTGTTAACAGATCAATGAAAAAAGCAAGTATCATTGCTACAGCATAGTGGTGTCCCATCAAACTGTGTTGCAATTTACAAACTAAAAATACTGTAAACACAAGCTGTATTTCTCATTTGATACAGTACATTATGCTTAAATTTAACTTTTGTGCTTAACAAAAAGAGAAGAAGTTTCCTAACATCACCGGTAAAGAGAAACACGTTTATTACATGTAGATGCCAGTTAAAAATGCTCCTAAAAATACTAAGTAACCTGTCCTCAAATGAGGACAACAGCACTTAATGGGTTAATCCTTTTCAAAGAACTTTCTGCAGAGCATAGATGGTCCTTGCACATTAGTCATAATGTCAAATAAATGTAATTAGAAAAGAACACTCTCTTCTAGTGTATATCTCCAAAGCACATGCTTACCTTACTACCTGAAGAGGTGACAGCCCTCACAGCCCTGAAGTCACAAACTATATACGCTACTAAGTAGGTGCTCATCTTGACACTCCTATCAAAGTGGTCTTCCAACAGCCCCCCCCTTCAAGTTCATTATCAGGGTCATTATCTGTGGAGGAAATAATATACTTCAAGCACAGTAATAACCTGTATAAAGCCTACTGTGGCCCACTTCTAAAGTGAGATATAAAAAAGCTATAGTACGGATGGTGCATCTACCTTGGGCATATTAGACAGTGCAAGGTGCTGTCTTTCTCTGGATATTTTAATTGAGAACATGGCTTTAAAAGAGGGTTCATTAAAGCACGGGAATGCCATGAGAGCTGCTGTGGGCTCAAAATCTGTGCTCGCCAGTATCCTGTTTATGAATGAATATACAAGTTAATGCTGAATATTAATATTAGTTTGATCAAGTTCTATATTGAATAACACTGTTAGATTGGTACTGATCGATTCTTAACAATTGCGTAAACAAGGGAAGCCGAGGAATCTGATTGTTTTGTGTTGAATGCAATGTATTGCATATGATCTTAATGATAAATTACATTAACACTGATTTAAAAGACTAGAAAATATGATCAATTAAATTAAAATAAGATGTAAAAGACCACACTATTTTTCTTAATGGTGGAAAATTATGATGAATTACATTAACAACGATGATGTAAAATACTAGAAAATAGGATCAATTCATTTTAAAAAGATGTCAAAGACTTGAAAACAGTATAATGTACCAGATTTGAATGGGCTCTTCCCTGCTTTCTTAGCGGAAGTTGTTTGGGCATGTGCAACCAACACAAACAATGTCAATAAATAGAGCCTGACGCAGTGATTAAAAAAATATATTAAAAAATCCAAAACTTAAATGTATTTTTAATGATTATTATTATTATTATTATTATTATTATTATTATTATTATTATTAGTAGTAGTAGTAGTAGTAGTAGTAAACTCAGTATAAAACTAAGCAATACGTATAATGTGGCTACAACTAATTATCCACAAATTATATCCCCAGGGCTACTAAATGAGGCAGCTAAAATGGTGGTTAAAATGATAAAAGGTGGTTAAAAAATGAGGTAGCTGCCTGAAAAAAAAAAAAAAAACTAACAGTGGAAGGATGGCTGTTTAAATAACCATTAAAATGCCCTATATTTGAATGGTTTAATCAGTCTTATCAATTATTTAACAATGTGTCCCAGCTTAGAGCTTTGAAAATCTGGTCACTCTAAAATAACACTTGAGAAAAATAAGCTTGCAAATGCACACAGCAGGCTGGCTTTGCAGGCCAGGCATGTCAGCAGCTGACACAAAACAGGAAGCTTTAGAAAACAACAGGGTTTTGTTTGTTTTCAAACAGTTTCAACATGTTTGACTTAAACAGCAGAAAAAAACGAACAAAACAGTTAGGTTAGCTATGGAAAAGTACGATGTATTAATAATGAGTGCAATATTATAGGATTTTGACAAGTAAAAAAAGGACATCTTTTAGAAGAGACTGCTGTTTTGTTTGCAACAGTGCCCCTATTTTGTCTTGTGAGGAGACAAACTATTTTAACGCGATACTAGTTTTATAACATTACCATTGTTCATCCTCTGTGCATTAAAAGAGAAAATAGGGGCCTGCTGTCCTGTTCAATGAAACATTATACAATCTGTGATTACAAAACACTTAATAGTGATGCATTCAGAAATACGTGAATTTACTGTATTACGTTTCTTTATCCATAGAGCTAACTAAACAAGTCCTCTTAAACAAATGGAAGAGCACGTCATCACCAGTAACAAACCAAACTAGGGGAAGCACCATGGTGCTCCTACATTTATACAACATCCACATTCAGCAACTACGAGCAATGCTCACATCGTTTATACTGAGACAGAACACTCATGCACTTAACAACCTCAAGTGCTGTTTCTGAATATAACTCTTTGTGAGTGTACAGTAGTTACAGCAGCTGGTGCCAAGACTGCAGAAACACAGCTCACCCTGAGAGATGCTTTTTCTTTCCACATCAGAAAGCATCAGACATGCACTAAAATAACTGGGTTCTTACCTATACAAACTCTTTCAGAGCAGAACAAAAAAATGAATAAAATGACCGTAATGCAAAAACCACTCTTAAACATTAAACAAGAAACCGGCACCCACACTGGGGAACCTTTACTGCTGAATGAGCCGTATCCAATGGTAACTTGGAATAACGTGAGCTATTGTTTTACATGTACTGCAGATTGCACTGGATTATGCTGATTGCGCTAAACTATATGCGCAACATGAAGACTCCCATTGCATAGCAGTGTCAGCCATTCCTTGTTTTCCTATGAACATTTCTTATAAATTACCTACCTGTGCCGTAGACGTGTGGTAAATTGTATTAAGCTCATGTGAGACTGTATTAACATGTATTAAAAACTGCAATGCAATGGGAGTCCTAAATGATATCTGGACGACTTCATACAGTTTAATTTCTGTTATTACAGTATGTGTTGGTATATTTCATGATGTGATGAAAGTGTGAGTGTACATTGTTGATGTATCCTAGAGTGCTGTTCTAGAATGACTCAATCATAGAGACTTTGAAGGGGTAATAGACTCTTCTAAGTAGAGTACAACAGCCCAGTTTATCCATTGACGAATACTTCATTTTGTGTCAGTTCAGCCACCTTACAGTACAGTATATAGGGCCTTAGTGATTTGACAAGGGTTGAAGCCACAAATCATAAAACAATATCTAATAACACATCCTTTCAACTCAACTCTGATTAAAAATAGCCTTTTTTCTATTCTCACACTATCACAGTTTTTCCCAATTGTTTACACACTAAAATTGGAACTTGAAACTCAATCACTGAAATCTCTCTCTCTCACTCTGTACCAAATCCCTAAACCAAGTCTGCTAAATTGCAAGCACAATTCCTGCTTTACACTCAGTTTCCAATTCTATGCAAGACACTACACACAGTTCTCTACATTAGGCACAACATTCAAAATTAAAGTCTCTGTAGTCCCTTTGGAAAGCAACGAGGACGAGGAAGGACAGTTGTCTCAGATGAGATCAGGGCCACATTGGTTGACCATGTGCTCAACCATGGATTGAGTATGAGGGAGGCTGGGCAGAGAGTTCAGCCTAACCTGAGCCGCTACACGGTTGCATCTATCATCCGTACATTCAGAAATGAGAACCGGTAAGTTACCTACCATCTACACTATGCTCTTTATGTATGTATGTATGTATACTGTAGTATACTGCAGTCCGACATATCAGTAGGCCTATGTCACTCAGTGATTGTTGGTCAATGTTACAGTAATGTCATTTCATATTGAAAGAAAATAGATTTTAGCTTACTGTAACCAATCATATCATATTTGTGGATCTTCTGCAGAACTGAGAGACGGCCAGGCCATGGTGGAAGACATCGGCTGTTCATACCAGAACAGGAGACTGCTATTGTGAACATGGTGGTGGCAAACAGTACCATTAGACTACAAGAAATCCAGAACTACAATATTCAATAACGTTCACCAGGTGGGCTTGTCTACATTGAAGCGTGTATTACAGCGCAACCGAATCCAGATGAAACAGGTCTACAGGGTGCCATTTGAGCGAAACTCAGAGAGGGTTAAAGAACAGCGCTATGAATATGTGCAAGTAAATACTATACTGTGAATTTACTATCATATCAGCACTGTATAGACACATTACAGTACTGTAATCCAGTGTATTGTGCCTCACCATATTGACTGCTCTAGGTCTATTTCACATATTGTCTTGTTGTCTGTTTCAGAGAGTCTTGGAGCTGGATGCCGCTGCAATTCAGCACGTTTATATTTACTTTGATGAGGCTGGCTTCAACCTAGCCAAAAGAAGGGGACGAGGACGGAACATTATTAGCCACCGTGCCATTGTGAATGTCCCTGGACAGCGTGGAGGGAATATCTCCATGTGCGCAGCCATTAGCCAGCAAGGCATCCTCCATCACCATACCAACCTTGGTCCCTACAACACCGCCCTTCTCATCACATTCCTGGACACACTACATGGCATTCTCATTCCAGCCGAGCAGAGGGGTGGACCAGAGCAGCCCAGGTATGTTGTCATCTGGGACAACGTGAGTTTCCACCGGGCTGCTTTGGTCCGCAGCTGGTTCATCGACCACCCACAATTTATTGTTCTATACCTCCCACCATATTCCCCATTCCTAAACCCAATGGAAGAGTTTTTTTCGGCATGGCGCTGGAAGGTGTATGACTGCCATCCCCTCCCATGCATGCCTGTTCTCCAGGCAATGGAGGATGCATGTGGTGAAGTTGATGTGGGGGCTTTCGGCGGCTGGATCCGTCACTCCAGAAGATTCTTTCGCCGCTGTTTAGCCATAGACAACATCGCTTGTGATGTAGATGAGGTGCTGTGGCCCGACCAAAATAGGAGGCGGGATGCAGCCTAATTTCTTTTGTCTTACATTTTGCATGTGTTTTTGTCTTTTTGTGTTTAGAGTTTTGAAAGAATCAGCCACTTTCATTTTTTATTTTTGTACAGAAAACCCTTTATCTTACTGAATGTTTTTCCTGGTTTTCTCCTGTTGGGTATGGAAAGTGTTACATAAACACAAGTGTTCAAAAATACTGCATTTTGGAAATAAATGACAATATTTTTGTTACTGCATTACATTTGTGTGTGTTTATTTATATATATTTGAGTAGGTATACAGTACTGTGACAATTTTTTACAACCGGCTACAGTGTAACACTGAACATGCAAAAGGCATAAACCTGCTGATGGATATTCATAGTAGTGTTTTGTGTTGAGCACATCAGTGTGTTGTTGGTTGGTAGACAGATCTATTCATATGACGTGTGTGTGTGTGTGTGTGTGTGTGTGTGTGTGTGTGTGTGTGTGTCATTTTGATGCAAAAAAACATTTTGGAAAGAGATAAAACAGTTTTGAATGCAGTGTTTGCTTTTGCTAGAGATTTGTAGAGTTTTGCATTTTGTGTTTGTGGTTTTGTGTTTTGTGTTTAGAGTTTTGGGAAAATGAGCCAAAGATTCAGCAAACGTGTGTAAACAATTGGGAAAAACTGTAAGAAATAGACGGTAAACTTGTTGTTCAGCATTTCAAGTTGCAGGTTCCTCTTTCTTCAGCGCTGTTTTGATGTTACCGGTCTATCCACAGTGCCACCTCTTCAGTACAGGCAGAGTCACTGCAGGTTCTTCAGCAGCCAGTCTCTCAGTGTCTCCATGTTCCGTTCCAGCCACTTTATGTTTTTCTCCAGGCACACTATGGCAACCTGAGTAACCCTGAGCTGGGAAGATTGCTCTGTTATGGACTCTGTAGCAGGGCGAGCAGTCCTGTACAGTGTTTATTTTAGAACGGGATCTCCCCTTTCGCCCCTGTGTTATTTTGTATTTGTTTATTTTATATTTGTGTTTATAGATGACGGCGAACCGCCGTGTGTTTTGTATTTGTTTATTATTTTGTATGACGGCGGAGCCGTGCATTTCTGTGTTACTGTTTTAAAAATATTTGTGTTTATAAATGACGGCGAACCGCCGTTTTGCAGCGTGGATGGGAAGCCCATCCACGTTTAATAATTGAAACCCGTGCAGAAGGTGGCCATCTCCCGAATTAAGTGATTAATTTATTGCTAATCGGGAGCTGGTCACCTGTATAAAAACCTGGAGCTCTCTCCATGCTAAGGGGGGTGTTTAGAAGTGGAGAACGCGAGAGCGATATTTAAAAAGAATAAGGATCCGTGAAGGCTACTGCCCAGCCGGACTTTAGCGTTTATTTTTGTGGTCGTGATTTTTGTTTAATTGTTTTATTTCTGCTCAGCAAGCATGTATTTATTTTTGTTCAAATATTTTATTTATATTTTTTGTTCTCATTAATAAAACGGCGCACGCGCCAGTGCACTGTACCTCTGTTCTGGTTGTGCTTTCTTAATCTGTGTCCCCGCAACGCCGTTTCCTGCCACAGACTCAAACATTTTTACCTGAAAAAGTTAAGTTTGTTTAGAGCCTTGTTGAATTGCTTAAACATCCCAATGGTACAACGCTTTATTTTACTAAGTACTGTGTGTGGTAGGTGTATTTTAAAAACATCTAACATTTAGATGTATTTTCTTTTAAGATTAACACATGTGGAATAGTTGCCAAGGTATTAAACTACATAGAAAAATTAAATGTAGCTGCACCTTCCTGAGCTCTGTCAAGCTGCTTTTATAGTGTTACAGCTGTTTTAATTTGCTCTAAAATGTTGCCAGCACATGTGGCTGGTCCTACTGTACAGTTCATCATTACTACTCCAGTTTTCCCTTATGATTTTGCTGAAGATCACTAAATATTCCAGGCTTTACACAGTATGTGAGCAGAGCCTGTAAAAAACACAGTATATAAGAAAGTTTACAAACGAGAGGAGGCCATTCGGCCCATCTTGCTCGTTTGGTTGTTAGTAGCTTATTGATCCCAGAATCTCATCAAGCAGCTTGAAGGATCCCAGGATGTCGGCTTCAACAACATTACTAGGGAGTTGATTCCAGACCCTCATGATTCTCTGTGTAAAAAAGTGCCTCCTATTTTCTGTTCTGAATGCCCCTTTGTCTAATCTCCATTTGTGACCCCTGGTACTTGTTTATTTTTTCAGGTTGAATAAGCCCCTTGGGTCGACATTGTTAATACCTTTTAGAATTTTGAATGCTTGAATTAGATCGCGGCATAGTCTTCTTTGTTCAAGACTCAATAGATTCGGTTCTTTTAGCCTGTCTGCATATGACATGCCTTTTAAACCCAAAATAATTCCGGTCGCTCTTCTTTGCACTCTTTCTAGAGCAGCGAGGTGACCAGAACTGAACACAATATTCGAGATGAGGTCTTACTAATGCATTGTACAGTTTTAACATTACTTCCCTTGATTTAAATTCAACACTGTTCACAATGTATCAGAGCATCTTGTGTATCAGTGTATCAGCAGAGCCTGTGAAAAACACAGTATATCAGCAATTTCAAGAACCACTCGTAATGTCTGAAACATCAGATAAGCCTAAGGGGAAAGTAAAAATAAATAAATAAATAAAACTTACTCCTTAAGTTTGAATTCTGCCACACATACAAAAAAAAAACAAAACAAAAAAAAAAACTTGTTTGCATTTGATCCATGTTTGGCAAAACCAGAGTGGATTACATTTGTACCCTGCTGTACATACCTTAACAACTTCCCTGTGTCCTTGCTGCTGTTAAGGCTCCAAAATTGTATTCTTCTCGGCCCCCGACATTGAGATCTGGTATTTCTCCAGCAGGTACGCCCATCCCTCAGCGCTCTGAGCTCCAATAGAATACACTGTCTCAATCACATCCGTGGGTAAACTACAAGCACAAGAGACTACTTGGGAACATGCCACAAAAGGGTTTTACTGCAGTTGTAGAAATGCAATACAGAGCCATGTAGCATTGCTTTACTAAAGGAGCAGTTATGCTCACTAATTTCATATATGTGCCAATGTGTGTTATCCCCTATGCATTTACCAACTGCTTGTGAATTGTGCATTTTACTCCTAGTGCCTTAGCAGAATTGCTCCCTGAAGAAAATACACTTTGTTTTATTGTATGTTTTTATCAGACATTAGGTCTTTAAATAATATGCTTTTCCGTTTGATATAAATATCATTACCGTATTATATAAAGGTATAATGCCACATGTTCAGTAGATCATACAAATGTTGCCAGCAGTGTGGAATCATAGAAGCTCAGCCTGCAGAGCTAGATACAGAAACAGTGAGAGAAAACAAGAGTAAGATTCCAAGAACCTGAGAGTGCTGTTGGATTCAACCCAATCACTGAAGAGCTGGTGTGCCTTCTTAACACAAGGAGGGTAGCCGAGGTCACAGGCCTGTCCCAGGACCTCAGCGCGAAGCCTGCTGTCTGAAACTGAGCCTTCGTCGTTCCAGGTCTGCTTGTCGATCACACCCTTGGAGTACTGCCGAATATAATTCTGGACACATGCAGTACTCAGATTAATCAGTGAAGACATCAATAGACGGTTTTCATATGCTGAGGTCTATTTTAATGAGCAAATCAATGGTGCATCTAGCCAAGACTGAAACCATCTGACGTTTCCCAACAACATTTATTTATTGACCCATTTATCAAAGCCACTAAATACAATACAATAGAGTGGGAAGAGGTGACAGTATTAAGACCGCAAAAATGTTTGCATTATTAAAACAGACCTCTGTGAGTTTCAATAGTTAACATTACACAGACTGTGTGTATATTTTTCAAACTGACTTAAACATGCCTTTAAGTTTTGTGCCACGTCTGTGATGTTTCTCTTCTCTATCATTCTGTAGATGCCTCCAGGTAGCCCAGGCCCTGCAGCAGGGGGATGTTGTGGGTGTTGTGTCTGAGATAGCAGCTCAGATCAAGGGGTCAGTCGAGAGTAAACCTTCCTGCACCGGACACAAGAAACTTCATGAAGCCTCACCAGAAGTCTGACTAGAATGTTTTCATTGATTAGTAAAGACTCATTCTTTGCTCATTTTGCACCTTACAGAAAATACGACAACTAGGTGCATAGATACTATACCCCAAGACTCTGGAAAACAGTTAACAAAGACGAACATGATCTGCAGCAAAGTGCAATAATTTGTATCACATATTTAAACTAATTTGTTTGGCAATTTACTGTGAATACTGAGTATGACCTGACCACTTTACTGCATTTAAAGAGAAAGTCCCTATTAAAACAGGCCCCTAGGTTGTAGTTTTTAAACAAAAGATTAGTTTAAATAAATGACTTGGTCAATCACAATGTGTAAATGGTAGTAATCTTAAATGAAATCTTTACATCGTGTAACAGGATGTTTAGTGTTATGATAGAAGAGACATCCTAAATTGTTTCAGAGATACCTGGCTGCCTGTCTTTCCAAGCACTCTGGTTATTGTACTACATGTGTTACTTCTGCTTGGGTTCTTATGGGAAATTTAGAGAAAGTTTTTTTTTTTTTTTGGTTTCAACAATCTCCAGCTGGGGGCGCCAAACTACTATTTTAAAATTAAAGCAAGGGAGAAAAAATCGATATTTTCTGTGGTTTAACCAGTTTGCATTATTCTGTGTATGGCTTTCGGTTTGGAATTAAGAGCATGGACCCTATCACAGGACTATCAGGAAACGAACTTGCATACCCAATCCATTGCAACAATACAACACAGAGCAGACTGCAATACAGTGTTACCTGTCCAGCTGGAATGCATTGTGGATGAGGTTGCTTCTGTCCTTATGGCTCAGAGCAGTGTGGTTTCACTCCAGTAAGTGAATATCCATTCATATCAGCATTGAACTTCACCCAGCTCACCTCTCCCTCCAGCTAAATTATATCTGCATTAGAATACAGGCAGTGACAATCACCGCATTCTCGCAAAGCTCTTTAAAATGACACAGATTATGCTGTGATTTTTTTACACACACAGTATGTTGACAAAGTGCATTTAAGAAAATGTGCTTTCCTTCAAAATGTAAGTCAATTTATGGCAGAAGCAACCAGTGTGAATAAACCATTTACTGTACACGGATACATTAATGGAATACCTGATTGTGTTTCCAGCAGATGTCTCCCAATGTTTTTTGAGTTACTTGTGATGTAGGTCAGAGAAACATGCCAAAGGTAGCTGGAACATAGAAGTTAAAAGACAGATGAAGATTATTAAACGGCATGTGGTCCTTCAGAAACACAGCAGCCATGCAAAGAATGGCAGGCTGGATTGTACCCTTGCTGCAGATAGGACCACACAGGGTCAATGGGGAGAACAGCCTTCAGGAACCTCCCCTGCGCTCTACAATGATCAGAGGGATTCATTTCTGAAGAGTCCAGGTGTTCATCATCGCCTTCAAATCCAGGTGCTCCCCAGCATTCTGGTACTGCACAAATACAAACATACATGAACAACGTGCTGTTCTCCATCCCTTTTGAGATGGTTCCATTTTAAACCTCATTCATTTTCACAATCTGAACAGCCTATTAATCAGAGGTTCACAAACGTTTGGTTTTTGTCTGGGGCACCCCTTTCTGAATACTCACTCTCACCACGACAGTCGAAGAACATCTTTCTGTACATTAAATATGCTGTTATACAAAAGAGACGTCTCTAGATTTTCTTGGGGACCCCTTGGTCACCTGCTATTGACCTCCAGTTGTCTTGTAAACTGACTTGAATCGGGGAGATACAACCGTGTGTCTATCTGAAAACTGACTTGCATCACGGAGATACAACAGTTTATCTTTCTGAAAACTGACTTGCATCACGGAGATACTACAGTTTATCTATCTGAAAACTGACTTGCATCACGGAGATACAACAGTTTATCTTTCTGAAAACTGACTTGCATCACGGAGATACTACAGTTTATCTATCTGAAAACTGACTTGCATCATGGAGATACAACCATGTATCTGTCTGAAAAACAAATTTTTAAACAAATGTATCAGTATACTTACTGCATTGTTTGAAGCCTGACTGCTGCTGTAGCAGAATTCTCCAGAAGTGAAGTCCTCTTCACTGCAGGTCTGGTAATAAAAACACTAACAGTCCATATTTAAAGTGTTGTGTTCTGATCATTTCATTAACTTTAGGTATGCATTTTTAAATGGCATGTTCTAAACTTTAATATGTGGAATCTGTTGCTAGATTCAATGACACTTTTTAATTCTGTTACTTTCAATATTTTTATAATTCTGACTTTTGTATTCATCCAATCAGCAATTTACAAACAATTATGTCAAATCAGGTTAGTCTGTTTAGAATGGGGACAGTGAGAGAAATGGTTGTGTGTTGGTGGAGAGGATGTGTGGTGATTTGCTATGCTGTTCCACAAGTCTTCATTCATGGTATTTCTGTAGCTGAACTTCTTCAGATAGCGAACAATCCCGTTCTCGAGAAGGTCTTCAGTGAGAAAGCTCTTCAACATGTGTAGAATACAGGCCCCCTGGGTATCAAATACAGCAAGAGGTTCAATCAAATATATTTAAACCGTTTCATAAACAAGTTATATAACAGTGAACCCTGACATTGGCGTGCTACAGCAGTCTGATATATCTTGTTAAAAGCATCTTGAGATGGCTTGCCATGAAAGGCACTTTATAAATAAAATTTGATTTGATTTGAATCAGGAGGCTTGTGTAGTAGATTGATGCATAGACAACATAAAGAGATGTACACTTCACTGCTGCTGAACCAAAGCTGTGTATTGTGCAGACCTGTCACACATATATCTATACCCTATAGTGCCATCTCCTGCACACAGCAAAAGCTGTATTAAACAGTGTTAAAGAGTAACTGGAAGCTGCAGTATAATCCTGAACAGAATGGAGTCACAACATGACAGCTTGTATCAGATAGTTTGTATCCAATGAAAATGGTATTACACTAAGATTAGCTTTACTGTTTATTTATTTGTGTTTAATTCAGGATACACATATAGACCCTACATTGTGCTTTAACACACAAGATCCTGAGTACCCCACTCAAGGGTAGTGTCCAGCCATGGACCCCTGGTGTGTGGATCAGCTTGTATCATACAGCCCCCTACAATCATGCATGTTTTGGCTTCCATGCCAGCTGCATGAAGACAGTGACTGCACCTTGTCATATGAGACAGTATCGAACATTTCCTTTATCTGGGTGGGGAGTGGTCGGAATGAGTTAATGGAATCCCTTCCAATGGCTGCAAAGCAGGTGCCCAGTAAGTAGCACCCCTGAAAGAGAAGAGAGTCTTGGAAGTTAGGGCTAGTTAATATCATCTAGATTCCACAGCCCATTGTGTTACTATACAGAACATACATGCATACACTATACACAATAGATCTGCTGCTGACACTATACATAACTGACACAGATTGTTCTAATTCATTTCTTACAGTTAAACGCTTCCATGCTTGAGGTCAGATCCCTTATTCACCGAGCAGGTAAAGCATGGTGTGACACAACCAGTATACAGATTTGGAGTTTAATTGTTATGTATTGCTATCCATTCCCAATTATTGTTCTTGTCCTTTGGGTTTAAAAAGACAAAAGATCACCGAGTAAAGGGTAGTAGTACTGACCACTTGCAGTTCAGGATCAATAGTATCCACTGAAACAAATTCCATGTACCTGGCAAACCCTTCCTTTAAAACAGATGTCATTCCACCACTGCATGGTCACCAGGTTACCGAACCACTGGAGGGGAACAAAGGAAACAGGGGGGATTATATCCAAAGGAAAGGGCTTTCAACAAATGCTTCTAGAAACAGAAGCAATGATTCTTGGAAATCACTTCTGATGGCTCTAAAAAACAGAAAAGAATGAATCTGTTTTATTTAGCGACAAAGCCACCACCCAGTGTAAAAATGTACTATAGAGAGCTTTTTGCAGAAAATACAAAAATATGAAAAAAGGCAAAAATCAAGTGCAAACATGTTGCAAAGAGAAAGGACTTTCGTGTTGCTAACTGTAACCATGTGTTGAGGAATTGCAAATTACACAGCATCAATATCAGTTCACCTGCAAAAACAGAGGACTATTATACTGTTATCCTGATGTTAAATCATTACAAACATTGCTGGTCTTGACCTATGTTTACCTTTATATTAAATACTTTATTATATTTTTAAAGTGTACATTTGTATCTAAACTTTTTTTTTTTTTTTTTTTTTTTTTTTTTTTTTTTATATACTTGTACCTTAGAGGAATCAACATATTTGTACCATATCTGAGCATGGATGAATCCAAGTCACTATGCAGTGTTAGCAATACAAGACCATTCACAAACTGCCTTTCCATAAGGTAAGTGTCTCTAATTACTACGTATTTACAAAGCAGTTACTTAGTAAACACGTGTGTATTTACACATAATTACAAAGTTGTTATACATAGCTACGTTATATAATCCTAACACTAACCCCACTAACCCTAACTCTAAGCCTAACTCTTTAAGTACATTGTAAGTATGCACACTAACACTGTAATCATGTGCAAGTACACATGTATGCACTGTGTAAATATTCAGTAGTTACAAACACTTACTGTAAAGCATTACCCCGTATTCTATCCTGACATTGTTATTTCTCACAAGCTCTTATCAGCACAGTTAGGAGACACAGGAGATGTTTACCTGATGGGCCAGTTCATGGCCGATCACCATGGTGACCCAGAGCTTATCGGAGGCCGAGGAGGTCTCATCATTGAACAGCAGGGAGGTCTCCCTATGGTTAGGCCCCAGTTCTCCATGGCACCGGACTGGAAGTCAGGAATAGCGACCAGATCTAATAAATACAATAGATGGCTTTCTGAAGACACGGCTTGCAAATTACAGAATAAACCTCTGTACCCATCTTGTCAAGCAATAACACACATAAATACATGCTTTACACATGTACGCTTTGGCCAGCAGGTGGCACAAAACTTTAGGTTATTACCATAGCCCTGGTTCCATGAAAGAGAATGACAACCATTACCGAATGGGAAAGAGCCCCTCTCTGACTGTCAATCACTGAGCATATATAAAAAAGCTGCCCTATCAGGGCCTTGCTGTGAGGGGGAAGTCCCTCCCACCTCCTGTTGAAGAGGGATGTTCTCACCATAACATATCGCCATTTTCTTTCGAAATCAGAGGTCAGCTGGGGACACAACCTCAAAGGGTAATTTTTGTCATTCTCTTTCAGGGAACCAGAGTTATGGTAATAACCTGAAGTTCCCTTTCAGTGGAATGACAACCATTACCGAATGGGAAGCAGTACCAAAGCTGTCGTGGCTCCAGATTACCGAAAGTACAGCCTGACGGAGACAGCCACATGATGCCTAAGGGCATGCCGCCTGCAATACCCTAGAGCCCATAGAAGGTCTTGCTCAGTTTGCCACATCAAGGCAGTAAAATTGTGCAGACTACCTGTCCATGTAGCAGCATTGCACAGTTCTTCTAAGGAGGCGCCATGAAGGAGAACCCAATGAAAGTTCCTGGCCCCTGGTAGAATGGGCCATAATTTCCCCCCCTAAGGGGGAGTCTGTTCATACTCCAAGCGTATCGCATCTGCCACCCAGTGCGCTAGAAGTTGCTTCGATATGGCCTGACCTCTACAGTGGGACCCATAGCAGACAAACAGCTGGTTGGACTGTCTCCAAGACGTCGTCCTATCCAGGTAACAACACAGAGCCTGAACTGGGCATAGCATGTGCTGTCGTGCGGGGGAGGTCTGAAAGTTTCCAAAACCACCACCTGGTTGATATAGAATGAAGATACCATGAACCACAAAAAGGCTGGATTTGTTCGTAATGTTACCCGTGAGTCATTCACTGTGAAAGCCATGCATGTGTCATCAATGGACAGCGCATGAAGCTCACCCACTCGTCTGGCAGATGTAATGGCTATTAAAAACGCCACCTTCAAGGAAACAGGGTGCAGTTCTGCTCACGCCATGGGTTCGAATGGGGGACCCGTAAGGACTGGCACTTGGGGACCATCATTTTCATGGGAGGACGAAGCCTCTGAGCCCCTTTAAGAAATTGCACTGCCAGGAAATGTTCCCCAGGGGACATCGAGTCAATTTTGTCGTGGCACACTGATATTGCTGCCAGATATACCTTCAAAGTGGACGCTGATTTTCCTGCGTCAAACAGGTGTTGTAAGAAGATTAGTATCGTCTCAATAGGGCAGGTCACCAGATTGTGACCTTCGGCAATGCACCAGTCTTGGAAAACTTTCCATTTGTATGAATACTGGGCTCTAGTGCTCAGCGCCCTAGCAGACTGTAGTGTTTCTACTGCATCTGGCAAACCTTGTCTGAATAGACGGCTCCATTCAATGGCCAGAGCCAGAGTTGAAGCTGGGCTGAGTTCGGGTGCCATAATAGCCCCTCCACTTGGCTCAGGACTTACCAAGCGTACAGCATTCTTCTGTTGAAGATTGGTGATCTCCTGTTGATGGAGTATCGCTCTCGCTGGTTTGACAGTGGTGAGGGGTGGTGAAGGGTGGCAGATCTATGCGAAATTGTAGAGCTTATCCATCTCTCATTGTCGATAGCACCCAGGAGTCCTGGGTGCAGCCTTGCCATGGGTCTTTGCCGTTGGTCAGTCCAGTTGTGGGGGGGTTTGGTGGCAGCCGGGGCCCCTCAGGGGTGGTCTAGCTTGGGCTTGGGAGGGGGCGGGTCTTTCTTAGGCCCAGGCCTCGGTCTCCAGCCAAAGAACCGGTTACCCCTGGCTGGCAGTGGTCCCTTGCCGCTTGCTCTTCCTCTGCCTGCTTGTCTACTCTGGGGTCGAGGGCGGTGTTCAAACCCTTTTACCCCAGCAGGCTGTGAATGCCACCTTGGGCGCTGACGGCAAGCCGGAAAGCACGAAAATTTGGAGGCGACCTCTGAGGCCTTGTGGGACCTTGCAAGGCTCACATCAATGGTCACCCCAAAAGTCTGCCCCAGTGTAATGGGGGCATCAAGTAACGCCACCCTCTCGGTCTCCACGACCTTGGCTTGTGTCATCCACAAATGCTGGCGAGTGGCCACCATCGGCACCAGCAACCTCCTTGATGCCTGGCCTAACTCCCCCATTAGGTCAGTCATCGCCCTTGTTAACGCCTGGAGCTCCCCTATGTCTGCCTCCGTGGATCTTTCCTGCAGCCTCTCTGTTAACAGGGTTTGGTAGAGCACCAGTATAGCCATGGCGTTCACTGCTCTGACTGACAGTGGTGCTGATGCATACACCTTTTTAAGCATTGCATTCGTTGTTCTGCAAGGCTTGGATGGGCAGGTTGGGTCCTTATCCCCCTTGGTGAAGGTGGAACCTTGCACCAATACCGTGACCGTGTCCCCAATAGTGGACAATGTGCTAAGGCCCGCTTCTTGCAGTGTGCAGCAGAGACTCTGCTGTTCTGGAGGCTGAGGGTGCAGACGCTGGGTTGCTCCAGGAGCACACCAATTCCAGGAAGTCCTGGCATAAAGGGAGGGCATGCTGTGGGTGCCCTTTTTGCTGGAGGAAGCGGTTCCCCTTTCCCTCCTGTTCTGCCATCCAGGATACGTCCGTCGCTGCAGCTAAATGCTGCATTAGTGCCCGGAACTCTTCCTTCTGCGACACATGCGGCAAAGGCGGTAAGGAGCCCCCTTCCGTGGTCTGTCCGATGGAAGTGGCTGGGTCCTAGACATCCGATCTCGATGCTGAGAAGGACAGCTTGCCTGAGCTAGGAGGTGTAGGTAGTGGGGATGGGGAATGAGACTGTGGGGGCTGGAGCTGCCCGTTGGTAGGGAGCAGTCTGCCTTGTGATTTTAGTAGGGTCTCTAGCATGGTTTGCTCAGTCCTTACAGTCTCCGTTAACTCCAGCTTGGGCTCCTCTGAGGCGATTCCGACGAGGATCGTCTGTGCCTCCGTTGGGAAGGGGAGCGGTAACTACGCGGCGACCGCCTATCCCCTGGTGAGCATACCCTCGAGCGGTACAGCCTCGGCAGTGACCATCTCGCCTCCCCTGAGAGGTGTCTGCGCCTCTGTACCAGTGGTGGGGAAGGGGAGGGTGACCCAGGTGTGCAGGAGAGCTCTCTGGTCACTAGAGCAGGGGGGGTCCTAGACGACCTTTGCAGAGGCCCTTGGACCACGGACCTCATTCTCCCATGACTCGGGAAGAGAGACTGTGCTGGGGATAGGGCTGCTCTCTGACACTTAGTTCTTCTAGAGAACTTCCTACATGGAGAGTAATCCAGCTCACCTGCCAGTGTTTTGGTCGCATGTTCTGGCTCTAAGCATCTGGCGCGGGACCGGTGGTCGTCCTGCCTGGGCAGCTTCACCACGCACTGGTCGCTCTGGTGGAACCCAGTGGAGGACCCAGTCGACTGTACCGACATGGGATCTGCGTCGAGGAGAGCTCTGTCAGTGCCGAGTGATCAGTGCCAAGTCAATCAACGCCGATGTCGATGTAGCTCGCTCGGTGCTGGGCTGTAGACGACCCCGAAGCTATTCACTGGTGCCGGGATCGGCGTTGAGAAGAGCGCGGTCGGTGCCGGATCAATCGGTGCCGAGGTCGGTGCTGATTGGTAGCGTGGTCGGTGCCGGGCTGTAGACGGTTCCGAAGAGGTTCACTGGTGCCGAATCACTGGTGCCGGGAACGGAGCCGAGGAGAGCGCTGTTGATGCCGAGTCAACCTGTTCCAACGTTGGTGCCGATGGTAGGCACGGTCGGTGCTGGGCTGTAGGTGGCGCAGAAGATGTTTACACTGGTGCCAAGTCAATCTGGGCCGGGTAGGCGTTGTTTTTCTCAGCCTCAAAGTCGGCAGGAAAACCACGATTGATGCTGGGGTATGCAGCCGATTCAGTCTGCGTGGTCGCCAAGGGCAAGTGCAGCCTCGCTAGGAGAGCCCGAGGCTTGAGAAGGGCACTAGGCCTGAGCTGGTTTTTTTTTTTCTTTTCTGGTCGCTGTGGCCAATTAAATCGGCATAGAGGACGGCGTTGCGAGCCCGCAGAGTCTCCTTACAGCACCATAACAGCTCCCAACACAGTATATCAAACTACACGAGGCCTTGTGTAGTGAAAAAGAGTAATGGCCACTCACCAATCTCGCAAGAGGGGTCGAAACCAGCTCTAGTCAGTAAACTGACTGGAGAATCAGGCAAGAGCACTCTTAATCATGCTCGAAAGCGTGATTTTACCGTGGATGTTAACAAATCAGCCAAATTCGGACAACAAAGCACGAAGCAATCTGTGACCTGTCTCAGTGAAGTGAGAGAGAAAATGACGATATGTTACTGTGAGGACGTCCCTCTTCTACAGGTGGTGGGAGGGACTTCCTCCTCACAGCTGGACCCTGATAGGGCAGCTTTTTTATATAGGCTCAATGATTGACTGTCAGAGAGAGCTCTTTCCCATTCAGTAATGGTTGTCATTCAATTGAAAGGGAACTGCTTTAAACACTATGTTTACATCTTTCTTTATTTGTTCCAAGAGCCCTTGCTTTATTAGTGGAGGGTAGTAGTATAGCATACCCATAATATATCATGATTTATAGCTGATTTACAATTAAATGCAATACAGTATGTTGAGATTACTGAGCCCAGAGGAGCAGGCAATGCTGGAAATCTAGGTTAGCGCCATGCCAATTCCAACTGCTCTTTATATTTCTGCACAAAACAAAATAGTTTCACAAAATACACAGCCAACTCTGCTTCTTATTCTATTTCATATGTATCTTTTTCTTTTTCTTAAAGAGACAATATAGTATTTTATTTTATTTTTTATCTTTTGAGTGTTAACTCAAAGCTCAATGTTAACTGCCTGAATGAAGCATGTGTGATTGGACCCTTGCTGTATATAGAGTCTCTCACTAGAGGGCATTGTTTCTCTCACCAGTAGACTTTGCACTATGGGGAGTTAGCCAAGGAGAGAACCGTATTACAGTACCTGGCAAATAAGCAAAGTGGTATTTTCAGTAAAACGAGTTTCTAGAAATAATTATTGTCTCACAAGGTCTCATTCTAATATATGATCATGTTAGAAGGCAGATTAATTACTTTTAGTAGCAACCTGGTCTCATTTGCTCTGGAATACTGGTGATGGTATTACTGATTCATTATTTGATGCAATTAGCCAATCTGTTTTATTTCATCATTGCAATGTGAATGACGTGTACTGCTGTTGAGAGGAGAGTCTTAAGTGGACACACGTCCCAGTGGGTTTACACAGCACAATTTAATAAACACAAATATTAATTATTACATCATCTATGGTATCTGGGATTGGTAATGATGTAACCAGCGCATGTTTGCTAATGCCCCTTGTGCCTGTCTTCTGTCTCCAGACCCCTCCCGGACCCCAGATGGTGTATTTAAAAGGGCGTAGCCATTAGTCACAATTTAAATATTTACAACATGAAGAACCTCATTGTACCAGGATGTTTGCCTCAGTAAACCAGAAATAGGTTTTCTCACTCCTGTACACTTTTTAACCTCATATCACAAACAGGTTCAAATGTGCAACACACTGCATCCCACAGCTCAGGAGTATTCTATTATTCTGAAACAAGGACCATGCATGGAAGAGGCAGTATGTTAAACTCACATTACACGAGTGAATTCAGGGGGTTGCTTTCCTGGGATCTGCTTGCACCCGGGCTGGGATTTGGAAGTGTGATTCTGTCTTTGGAGTTGAATGACATGAAAGACAGATTACAAAATGAGATGCCCCAAGTAACTATGAATCAGAGATTGAAGGCTAAAACACTCTGCACTTGTCCTTTCAGTGATCGTAATGGTCAGTACAATTTAATTCTCTTACCATGATCGATTCTCTATTCTCCAGGTCGCTACTGCAAAGTATAACCTATTTTCAGATTATCCTGGGAAAGGAATAAATGAATTGTGCTTCAGCTCAATGATTTTTGACAGTATTTGATAATGAAAAAATAGGCATTAAATATTAGAACATACCTAGGACAGTAAAGGGTTAAAAATGAAGAAAAGCAAACTTTATTTTATTTTTTTTATTATGTTTTAAATAAAACACTTGCACACTTTTTTTTTTTTTTTTTTTTTAGCTGCAGCCAGTAAAATTGCAAAACACTGAAGTAACAACTGTGGTCCACTAGTTGGCAGTACAATCACATCTGAAACATGTTCCAACAGCAAGATTATGGAATTTTGAATCCTCTAACAGGGCACCACGTTTAGAAATAATTTAAGTATCTACACACTGAGCAGTCACTCTTTACACAAAAACTGATCATGGGTATCCATATGCCACAATAAAGAATAAAAGGTGGGAGACACACAGGCATGAAGGTGTAAGAAGCGGTGAATTGCACTGAAAAACCAAATGCTTCTACAGGCAGTCATTGTCTGTGCTTTTCCTTATCAGTGTCCCTCCAAAAAGAGCTGCACAGTAGCAAGACTGCATTACTGAAAGAGCAGCAGGACTCGGATTCCAGCCCTGGGTACAATAGTGCATGATGAGCAAGACTTGTCTTCACCCTGCAATACCTGCTACTGATGAACAAGACTAGTCTTCCCCCTGCAATACCTGCTATTGATGGCACTGTAAATACATTTTAAACTGAAGGGTGGCTGCAACAGGTAAAACCCTTGACAGCTTTAAGAAAAGGATCAATTCACCTAATAAACTTTCACAGCATTTTAGCTTCTGCCTTTCTCAAAACTTAACACAATATACATATTCATATACATTATTATTACTACTTTGCAGCCAGTGCAAAATATTAATACAAAAAAAAAAAAAATCACTTATTTAATACACTACCCCAAAAACATTTTATTTTTTACTTTAGAAAGTTGCTACTCAGCAGTTTCGAGTTTCGAATTGGCATGCAATGATCTGCACATTGCTTGAAAGAAAAGACAGAGTTTGCATTGCAGCATCACTTTCTATACTAAAATTAATGCCCAGGTCGATGCATGGGTTCTTTATACAGCAGCAGAATAAGAGAATATAAACGAAGTATTTCCAGAACGTTACCAAAATGAATAAACAGTTTAGCCTGGGAAAGAGAGTGAAAGCTGACAAAACCTCACACTCCTTTACGATCCAAGCTGAACCAAAGCGTTGAAGTATGGCGTGAACAGCTAGCATCTGAATAACTGTGACACAGCTACAGTAAACAACATGACAACCAAGACCTAGTATTCAGTAAACAGTCTCATTACCGTATCAGAAACGCGCAGCTTAGAAAACATCGATCTAAGCAGCACGTTAGAAATCCAAGCGACTGATATGTGAGGACTTGAACACTTACCTGTAAGGGCAATCCGCTGGATTGCACCTGGACTGTTCTTTTTATATTGAAAATGCATGCTTGTGAAATGTGTTGGTCCTGTAGAGGTAGCTGCAGTCTCAGCTTCGACACACACACATGCAGTGACACACACACACACACACACACACAAGCACGCACGCACACACAGACCTCAGCACTGTCATTCCAACACCCTTTTCCCTGTGGAACAGGGTTACTATGGGACCTGCACTGCTTCAGTTCATACTGGATTAGACCTCTGGGGCAGTTTTCTTCTGGGTCTACTGGTCTAATTCTGTTCAAAAGAAGATTACAGTCTAGAATGGTGGTTCGAAGTGAAATCGTGTCAGGGAAAAAAATGTAAAGGGGTACAGAGACTTCAGTACAGGTCCAGAACAATGGAAAATAAAACACTTAGGTAGATACTGTATCAAAGCAACCTCTTTCAGATGAAGAGTTTCCAGGAATCTTGGAATAGGTCAGCCACATATTGCTTACATATCTTGAACCTTCCTGCCAAAAGGGACAAAGTTGTTGACATTAAGCTGTTCACTAAACACTGGCCTGACACCACCCCAATTGTGTGACAAACTTCCATGAAACAGAACTAGCATCCACTAACTGTTAAGTGCTCTCTTCCCCCACTTTCAAAACAAATAAAACATAACCGTTTACAACCACAAAATCATTCTAGCTAGAGAGAACACTTTTGTAGTTGTAAAATAAAAATAAAGTGCTTTTATTTGCTTTAAAAAAAAAAAAAAAAAATCCCTATTTTAGGGATGTAAATAAAAAAAATACAAAAAAACAAAAGAAAAAATCATACAGAACAATTCTACCACATCTAGCATACCTGAAAATAAACTGTACACATCAAGTCCAGTCCAAGTGTGGAGTTTCTTTGTTTTGTTTCTTTTTCAGGACTGGATATCCCTTCATATACACAGTATATACATATTTACTTTTTTTTTTCTTCCTCAATATATTATGACAATATATATATATTTTTTTGTTTATAGACAACAACAACTACAAAAACAACACAACGATAAAGCAAAGGAGTCCAAGTCTGAAGACAGGAGTGTGGAGAAAGGAACAAGGTCCTCCGTTTGTCTGGTTGGGAAAAATGTGCCAGCGTTCTCTCTGTGGGTGCAGCGCCTCCAGATCCTGCAGGGCGCTATAGGCGGCAAAAGTGAAGTTGGCATCCCCAGTGGTGAGGAGGTCAAAGACACAGGAGTGGAAGTAGATGTCCTTCACTTTGAGTTTCTCCCGACACTTGGCTGTGGCACTTCCCAGAGAGAAGCTCCCACGTGGATGCTGGGGGATATTGTGTGGCTGCTGCTGTCGGTGGTGTTGGTGTTGGTGTTGGTGGTTGGGGTGGTGCAGCCCCAGGACTGGCAGAGGGAGGTACCCATCCTCGTCAATGCGCTCCGCCATAGGACAGCCGTTCATGCAGAGCTGCAGGTCCTGGGTCTCATCGTAGGCCAAGGCCAGCTCCTCTGGCATGCGCACAGCCAGGGTCAAGTAGCGGCCCACCTGCCTCACGATGACAGAGGCTCCGATGTAGCGGGCATGGATTTCTGCGTGCTGCCCAGCTTCCTTCTCTACAATCCGCAGGCTCTTGGTGTCGCCGTTGCCCCCGCTGGTGGTGCCATCTACGAAGGCAGCAGGGAGGTCGTCCGTCACCGCCTGGTACACCTTCTGCTCTGTGCACTCTTGGTAAGGTTTGAAGATAATTGTTATCTGAGAAACAGAACGATAAAAAGTTATTTATTTTAACTGTATTAATCGAATTCACTATTACCAGTAGTTCTAGGATCCTGGATAAAAGGTGAGTCTGCTTCTTTCTCTCCTCACATCAAAAGTTACTACCAAATATCAGCAATGAACACAGTCCTCTATTAAGCTACACAATATTACTGTTGTATGGAATTGGAAAACATGAGTCGTTATACTGCATGCACATTAATTGAAGACACAACATACAGAATTCTAGGAATTTATTTCCTAAATTATTGTCATGCTTGCTATGCACATTACTCTATGTAGAGTGAATGCGGTCCTTGTTTCTCCTCAGACACTGCGTTTGTATGAGGATTTCACACACACACACACACACACACACACCGGACTGTAAAGCAGTATGTAGGAATTCAGCCAACTCTTAATGGACCAAGAGCAGCATCAAGTGGTCAGACACGTTAATTCAATGGCTTGTTACTGTTTTTATCACTGAAATGAACAATATTTTATGGATGTTGCAAATTTACTTCAGAACACTGCTCTTAGTCTCTATGGACCCCAGCAGGAAATAATAAAGGTTCAGCAATACTGAAAAGGATTTCAGGAATTGAAGCCTTGTTTATTTTTTTGAGAATAAAACCAAAGTCAGCTTCTAGGGTCAACATTGTGGAGTGATAATTTGGGGAGGCATATAAACAGTAGTGTGCAAATTTAATAGAACATCAAGATGTGCCATTTCTATACCTACCTCTGGATGCGAGAATTTACATTTTTGCTCAGCCATTATCAGTTGTCCAGATAAGCTGTGTACCTGTCATTTTTACTCATTAAAAATTCAATGATCCAATCTCTGGCTAGCCCTGTTGTCTTTGCAGCCAATCTCAGTATGAACAATAAAAATTTGAAGCCGCACAGGTTGAAGTGTAAACACCCCAGTCCAGCTACAAATCAAACTGGAACCATCGCCAGAGGCAACCGCTAAAAAAAAGTGCTTATAATATTAATCAAAACTGTTTTATAACTTAATAATGAATGTCATTATTTTAAATTTATCTGTATGGCTTTATAATGACATTTTAACATGTTCACTGAGTATAAGAATGTAATGCTAAAATATAAGGAATGTAATTAATATTTGCAGAGTCAGTGTGATACCTCGCTGAGCTGATAAAGAACCTTGTGGAACACACACGCGTGGTTGTTCAGTAGTTCAAAGTAACATTGCAGTTAAAATGGAAGGCTCTTTGTTAATGCCTATCCCATTACTATTAAAGATTGTACAGTATTTAAAATCGAGATTACTTCAAGGTAATGTTGCACTTTACCCTTTGAAAATACATTTTAGTCTCTAAGTGTTAAAATTAGAGGGTAAGTTATTCACAGACCCACAGCCTTCTCTGGAGCGCTAGTCATCAGTGATATACAGTAGAACCAAAAACCCCTAATTAAAGCACTAGTGTGAAAAGACCACTTTGTGCTTTAATTAGGGATCTTAAACAACATCTAAAAGTTACCATTTGTGGCTGTGTGTTCCTTTTCTCTTAAAATTTTTAATTAATTGCATGTGTGGCTGTGACAAGCTTGTTTTAGTGGCGACCGGAAACGAACACACACAGCACTGCAAGGGGATATGGTGAGTGAAACGCGCTACTGCGCTGTTTAATCCACAAACAGAAAATAAAAGTTTGAAGACGAAAAAACACTTTGTAAAATAAAATGACACAGTAGCCAAAACGAACAGACAGACAAACTGTGGACAAACAAACAAGTATCGTGCCAGTTGAAAGCCAGCATGTAGCAATTGTTAATCTTTAAATTATTCTCCTCTCTCTCTCCCAATCTCCACTCACCTAACACACAACCCCGAGTGAGTGAAAACATGCTGCTTTTATGCAGCTGTAATGAGACTCTATTGCTAATCAATCATTCAATTGGAGTCTCGGTACACCTGCAGGTGAATTAATGAAGTGCAATTTCCTGTGCTCACACATTATTACATTTTACCTGCACGTGATGTGCTGTGCAATCCTTGTGCCTAAATACAAAAATACATTTTAAATCCTTCATGTTACACAGACCCATTTATATCCCGGGTACCAATGAATGCAAAGCAACATTAACACACAACACGCAACATATAAACATAAATATGCACAGGGGCGGGCACATTGCCAGTGGCGTATTACAGTCAACAGTTATAATTAGTCTATCACCAATTTCCATGGTCTTCAGTTAGTGATTTGATTTCATATGCACAACAAATCAAAACAGAAGCAATTGGGTGTTCTAATACATTGCACACTACTAAAACGTTCACTGTGTATTTGACAAATGATGAAAAAATGGCACTTCATGTAAGGTAGACAGGGACACAGCCCCGCATTCAGCTGTGGCTGATATCCAGAAAGGCTCTATGTTTTCATCAGTGATCTACTGTAGGCTTCTAATCCAAAGCCCTGGACAGTGTACAGTACATTAAGAAAAGTCTGGTCCACTGACCCTTTAGCATCCGCTAATTGTAATAATGCAACAAAACAAATTATGCAGTCGAAGTATGCCTGAAAGCCAAAATGACCTGAGTGGCATCATGAGACTTTTTGCTTAAGTAATGGGTTTCAACTGCTTTATCTTTGTCAAAAGGTTACAGATTTTGTGATTCAGACAAACAGGCTATTGTACAGAGAGTAGGACCGGGGAGCAGTCAGTTAAAACACAGCACGCAGACAATTATATACTGCAATTACAAACCATATGCTGCATTCCAGGCTGTTCTGTGTCAACTGGAACCCGGTTGCTGTGACCAGAACTAGGCCTAAAATGGGTACATTAGGAATACCCCAGACCCACTGGAGCTTCACATGCACAGAATACCCCAGACTCACTGGAATAGGGTGTGTTACATTGAGTAGAATGACAGTGGACAAACTGAAAAAGAAATAAGGAATGCATGGAGTACAATAGTTTTTACTTTTAAGCAATAGGCATGTGTTTAACTAGCATCTCCAAGAAATGGCTCTAGCAGTTTAAGACCATGTCTTAAAATCTGCACATGTAATTCTTAGGGTTGAATATTAGAAGGGCAAAGTAAAAATACTAACAGAAATCAACAATCCAAACTAATACTTCAGAGCAAATGACTGCGATCATCATTCAAAAAACCTGCTACAATATAAAGTGCCAAAAGAGTAATACCGTGCCATATAAAACTTATTTAGTAGTGTACAAAAACAGGATTACCACAAGAAGTAGTTTAGCTACTGAGCCGCTAACCTCCTGGTTTAAGTCAATATGACTATCTATAAGGAAACCAACTCAAGCCACAAACAGTACACCTGCGCTGCAGAGAACAAAGTGTTCATTGTTACACTTGTATATGCAATATGAACTTGAGCACTATCAACAAGATAAAAGGAAAGGTTCAGACATGTACTGTACAACAGCTGTGAAGAATGAGAAGATAAAACTCAACCGTGAACCTTAGCATACCCTGTTTTATACCAACACCAACTAGCAGGGAATAAAGGGTTCACTATCGGCTTAATCAGGCACAAATAAACATAAACCAAAGAATCAAGGGATGGAGGGAGGGAGGGAAGAGGGGTTGACGGCAGTCTTTAAAATCTTAAAATGAGTTGAAAATGTTAAGCATAACCAATACTTTAAGCTCAGTACAATAAGCAGGACCAAAGGACACAGCTGGAACTGAAGTGGAGACTACAGGACAGAGTGCAGCAGACACTTCTTTAAACACAGTGGTGAGGGGATGGAATGGATAAGTTAAATCAGTATTGAAGGACACTGCAGCTTTAACTGGAATGGAGTTGCGTTATACAACTGGGGAAATAAAATAACAATACAAATGTTGCAAAGAGGTTTACACTTCACTGGCAGTCTGTCTGCATTCAATTGCCACCCGGTGGCATAAACTGATTGAGGATGAGGCTGTCTATAACCAGCAGCCACTAATACAGTAGGATGGTTTTGTTATCATTTCCCAAGACCTGGCCCCATTAATAACTAGGAAGGACAGGCATGGACTGTGTGTAAGAGCATCAACCCCACTCCTTTAAATACTGTACATGTGCTAATGAGATTCTGATATGTTGTCGATATGAATAACTCAGAATTAAATGTGTGTAACTTTCAATTACAGACTTAAAGAGTAAGCAGTGGAGTTCCAAAAAACATAGTGCTATACGTCCCCATGTGTTGCAACAACTGTTTAAATAGCGTACCTGTAATCTTTATTTTCATTGTTAGCTTACAATTTTTTACACTTATAACTTTAAAGTCTGTTTTAAAGCTATTTTCAGAATGTCTGCTCTAGTGAACTGGGGTTTGAAATCTGTCCTTTAAACCAGAAAGAGCAATTTAAAAAAAAAAAACCCCGTAAGTGCTCTGGCTTTTCTGTTCTGTACCACATCATGGATCGTTATTGCTATGTTACCTGTTTGACAATGTAGGCAATAATCCTTACACTATCAGTGCACTAGAGCGGCCATTTTGAAAAGAGCTTTGACACAGACTTTAAAGTTCTAAGTGTAAAAAGCTGGCTATGATTGGCTTAAAAATGACTGGATGGAGCACAGCCTGTTAGTGAACACGGTGATCAGCGTGCATGTGCCAAGATAACAAAGGCTACAGATATGAGCAGCACGACTGGTTCTTCTCAGTCTTGCATGGTGTGTTACTTTAGGGAAAGACAGAAAACGTTTAAGCTGTTTAAATATTAAAATAAAATTCACAAGTCTAATTATCTTTGTCTAACTTAATCTAATTTTAAATGAATGTTATTTGTCTTATTTGTTGAACTTCACCACTGCTTTAACTTTTTTTTTCTGTTTATGGTTGATCTGTCTTTTATTAGGTCTATATAAAATGATCTGCTGGTTCCTGAAAATAATCTACTTCATTGTTAATTACAGTTTTTTTTTTCTTTGGCCTTAAATTGTGACTTCCATTTAAGGTCTTATTTTTTCCTGTTCTTGGTCGAATTTGGGACCGAGTCAGATTCAGGGACAACTCAAATTTAAATAATAAAGTAAATCGAAAAACCTGCCATAAGACATCGCAGTGCAAACTTTTTGTTTCGCTTCCAACGAGAAACAGATCCACTGGACAGTGCTTCTACCACTGAGGTTGGTCCCCTGGGCTCCACCCCCTCATCTGCATCTGAGGTGTGAACACCCCAAAATTTTGGCCACCAGCCGCAACTGGCTAATAGCACTACTTATTATAGTCAAGTAGCAATGTGCACAGAGCGTTCAAATCAAAGCGACTGCATACTCAAATACAAAAGCCAATACAAGAAGCAGACCACTTCTGCACTAGTTCAGTCCAGTTCAGTCCTCCTGTGGAGGCCTGTCTTTGGTAAGTGGAGGCTCACTGGGTCTCATCCTCTATAAAAGCAATTAGGAGAAACCGACTTCTGTCAGCCCTCAATCCTAACAGGAGGTGAAAGACTCCAAATCAGCCTCATCTACTTCTGCCACACAAGGAAGCAACCTGGACTCGCTTCAAATCTCTTTCAGATCAGTCCCATTGCAACACACAAATGTAGCGCCCAAGCCCTGGTGACTCAGGTCTGGGTCCATGCTAGTCAGTCCGAGTCAAAGCCAAGCACTCCAGCAATAAAGCACTGTACAGTGGAGCTGAACTCTGAGCATCTTGCAGGCTTGTGGAGTCTGAACACACTGGAGTCCTGTACGGGAGGGGCCGGGGCTTGGGGCTCCCAGGCGTTCAACCCTAGTCCGCCCTGTCAAGGTTTTTTCCCTGAAATCACAAGCCATAAAAGTACAGACTGCTCTTTGTAATTCATCACATACTATTTTCCTCCAAGTTGTTACTGGAGAAGCTTGTGCCCAGTGACAACATGCAAATGGAGTGGGCACTGGGTGGCAGATTTACTGTAGAATGTTCTCAAAAGGGCTTTTCATTATTTGTGACCAAGTGGGGATGCTGTGGGTCACTGGTTCAAGCCCTGACATACTGTAGGAACTGACCATTCAACTGCAGACCCAGCTGGGAACTGGTATAAAGAATAACACAGTGTGGTTTAAAAACGTCAACATGAAAAGCCTGGAAAACAAAACCAGGAACAGCAGAAACAAGGAGAGACCTTCGACAATGTATTATGGGTAATAGAAATACACTGGCTTGAGATGTATTTATTTCCCTTGGGAGGTAAAGATTCGAACCCGTATCCAACCTTTTAAAGGTTTTTTTTTTTTTTTTTTTTTTTAAGTTCTGCTACAGTATACACAGGAAATATATCCTAGAGCTTAGCTACAGTAAATGCTAACAAGGCATGAGTTTTAAGCCCCACTTATCACCAGATGCAATCAGAAGGTTTTGAAATGCTCTGGTGCCATCAAGACATCAAACAAACAGCTCAGAGATTAGAGCAGGTGCTTCTGGATCGGCCCCATCGTGGCAATGCATTGTACTGTTTTATAGAGACTGAAGACCAGCACTACAGGCTGTGCAGTTCAACGACTCAAATAAAACACCCAAGTCCCTTAAAAATCAACAGTTACAACTCATTTCACTCAATGGATACATTTCACAAGTGTTAGCGCTTTGGTCAAACACAGGCCAGCTTGTGGTCAGTGAAGCACAGTGACTCAACATAGACTAGGACAGTGTGGGACAGTTCAGTCTTTTCTAGTCACACCCCAATGCATTCTGGGAAGTGTAGTCCTGCTGTGAAAGGTACCTGAGACAGGTAAAACATAAAATAATGCAATGCGCTGGGAACTGTCCTGGTGTACATGGAGTGATTGGGGAAAATGAAGGAGCTGTAACAGAAGCATCAGGAAACCACCAAAAATAAAATAAAATCAAAAACATGAAGCTCACCTTATTAGTTGCTGTAGCAGTGGAGCCTGGCACAACAGGCACGTTTGTGACTTGCACAGACAAGTAGTTGTTATCTATCAGGGGCCAGGCTCCCTCCACCTTGCAGGTCTGGAATTGGTCCTTGAAGGTCCTGAGGTGGGGGTCCCCGAACAGGCCACAGAAGAGGTAGGTGGGCTGCCCTGGGTCCCCTGCCCGGAACTCTCTGCCGCTCCCATGGTGGCGGCTGTGGTAGTTGCAGGACTCGGGGGCTGTCTCGGGGTGGGTGGATGAGGTAGGCCCATCCTTGGAGCAGTTGCGTTGGATCATGAGGTCGCTGATGCCCAGCACGGCGGAGTGATAGGCGAGGTTCCCACGGCACGTCTTGGTATTGCGGTGGGTGCAGGCCGAGTAGGCCCGGAGTGCTTTGCAGAACTCTGTATCGAATCCATCCAAGGCCGAGTTGAGATGTGAGGTCAGGGAGACGAAGTCCGACGTGCACTTTGAGATTCGACACTGCGTAGCCTGTGGCTGACACTCTCCTGAGAACCGACATGAGAAAATAAACGTAAATAATAAAACTAACAGATACTTCCAGTTCACATGCCTAGACTGTCAACACTTCAAAAGGTTTCTCAGGTAAGGCAGATTAAGGCTTAATACAGCCGTTTATCCCAGATATGCTATCCACTAAGGGATATTTAGCCACATAAACAATATACAATAATAGAAAGTTCAACTAGAATCAGTTTATCCACAATAACAATAGTTTACAGAAAGGAAAAAAGATTCGTGTTCATCACATATGACAAGTAATTAAGCGGTAGGCCCAGTTAGTTTTTTTAGTAATACTGCATAGCATCAAACAGCCACGGCACGGTAAAGTACTCGGTTATTGGTGGAGTTTGGCCTCCCGACAGGTGGAGACGCTGTACTCACTCCTATTCCTTACAAGAACTAATTCAAGGGGTGGAGTCTGGAGTATATAGGGAAGGTGTGCGTGTTCAGGAGTTCATTGTGCTGGGGGATGCCAGAAGAGAGGAGCAGAGCCACACACATAGAGCTACATAAATTGTTTTCTGCCTGCCCTTGTATTGTGAACAGTGTTTGCAGGATTGCTGAGGACATGGATCCTGCTTTAGACTTGTTTGCCTGAGTGAACTCGGGGTTGGATTACCTGGCTGCCGGCTCCTGCGTTTCCTTGGATCCCTTGCAATTGCCATTGCTGGTACTTGGGCGGACAATTTCACTGGCTGTTAATGTCAGAACCCGGTGTTACCGGTGTGTTTTTGTTTACCTGCAACTTTTGGCTGTCCAGTTTGTTTATGTGGAAGTGTCCTGCAGTGACAAGCAATACAATAAATCAGTGGGCTCCTTTAAAAGTGGAAGATCATATTGCTGTCAGCCCAGGAGACTACCTTCAAACCTATGGTCACTCCAGCCAGGAAGAATCTTCACAAAATCGGATATATTTGACAGATCGCACGAACATTAAAGCATCCAAAAGAGAAAGAAATGTAGCACTCTGTCTATGTTAGGACTAAATATCCCTTCCTGGTTAGCATGCCTGGGATCAACAGCTGATTTGATTTCCATTGCATGAGAGTAGATGTTAAACTTCATGCAGCAAGAAGCTTTTTTAGGGTTTTTGTTCTCCAGTTCTTTAATTTGAAGTCAGGGCCTGGCTTACATCTTTGGTAGACAATGCTACTATTTTGAGTTTGTCATTGGTGTCTGCCAAAAACAATTCTTAGATGGCAATGTACAGTTGTAATATCTGGAAGTCTGCGCAGAAAAGCAGTGTTATACTCTGCACTTTGAATAAATAATGAACGTGTTATGTGTCACATAACAGCCTGACACGTTCACTTCCATATGCAGTGGAGAATACGTTACTCATCTTATGTGTTTTACCACTTTTTAATGGGACGAATGAAGCTTTAGACCTATTCGCAGAGGCTTTTCAGCATAGCAACACTCAAGTTTTTATCTCGACAGCAATACCTTCAGCAGCTCAGCATGTTTATAACATCTCTTCAAAGTGATTGTGAAATCCTCTTTAATCTAAATGAGCAGCAGTAAAAAGGAGTCCAAATGACTTCCAGCTTCATCACACAAGCTCATAAAAAAATGAATGAATGAATGAATGAATGAATGAATGAATGAAGGAATTGCAGAGAAATAATGACAGCCTGTCACAGATTGCAGCTGGGGTTTTATGGAATGAATAAAAAGCGCCTAGCAAAGCCCATTCTAAAATGCCTCCCCACAAGAAAGCCCTATCTGTAATACTTCTGTTTGATTAAGAACATGAAAGTCATTTCAAGCAAGAGAGGGTATGAAGCCGTTAACATCTCTTGCAGTGCGGTATCAACTGACTGCTAGAAACCACATGTAGAAAACTCCCATTTAAACTCCCACAGCCACACAGCTGCAGAAATACACTAGAGAATAAACTAGACTAGACAGATTATGTATTTCACACTTTTTCAATGACCTTATCTTCCATATTAAGCTAATTACTGTTTTAGTGACTAACATGTTACCATTGCAAGGAATATCCAGTCACTGATTAGCCAAGACAAACAACAAAAGAAAACCATTAGTATACAGAGATCTAGATGCCGTGCAGAAACAGAACACTGCATTGCATTTAACTGAAACAACACGCACATGTTGTATTTTAATAAGCAGCCCAGGACATTATATTATTCTGTACTTGAAAAAACTCAGCCCACCCCACACAACCTAACTCCTGGTTTTATCACCAAGAAAATGAAATCTGTGAAAACATAAAACCTAAAAAAATAAATAATAATAATAATAATAATAAAGTCTTGCTGTAGTTCTAGATAACAAATGAGACCCAAACAGGATTTCATGTGCATGAAACCCAAGCTGTGTTTCGAAGGCAAGCTAGTGCAGCTATATCAGAGGTAGGAACAGAAGAGAGAAGCTTTTAACGAGGGTAACGTGCACTTCAGTGCCTTCCGTCAGTAGCAAACTTACTCACTTATTGACTTGTAATGCAGTTAGATCACAAAGCTTGATTCGAGCCGCACATTAGGCATGCCCTGTAATCAATAACACTGCCATTTGTTTCTGGAACACTTACTTGTAAATCAGCAGATTTTTTTTTTTTTTTTTTTTTTTGGACTTACATCACCAACCATTTCGGAACTTGTGATCAAATACAATACTACAACAGGGGAACGGTTAGAGGAATAAACCAAAACGCTACATCATTACACAACTGTTTTTAGGTTTTTGTGGATATACTACCCCATTCTCCTCTCAGCCAACACACTTTCTGAAGGAATAAACTATGCCTACTGGAACCAATCTATACCGAATATAACATGTAATTTAAGCAGCAGACCAGAAGGTGGCAGCAGAAACATAACACACTATGGGCCCGATCTTCTAAAGGTTTGCGCACCGCGCAGATGGGTATGCGCGTCACAAATGGCCGTTGTGCCAAAATTGTGCCAAGTTGCCATATTCAAAACGTCCTTTTGCGCATCACAATCCATTCTGCACTGTGCAGAAATAAAATGTATGCATCGTGCAATATGGGGGGAGTGGCCGACAATATGCGTGATCCTGGTATATTCGAAGGTATGCGCCAAGCACAAAACCAGGTTTGCGAGGCACAAAATAATGCTTTTAAAAAGCAAGCTTTAACTCCACGCACATCCCTCCAGCACTAAACTACAGAAGCTTTCCAAGGTACCACTATGGAAAACACCCAGCGGTCACACAAAACTCCTTCCACATCTACAATAGGCCTATTACATAATGATTATAGGACAGGAATTCAAAAGAATGATTGTGACAGCTGCCTCACTGTTTTAAAATACATTTTTAAAAAATAAAAGCTGCTATCTCGACCGTTCTTTCAGACCAAAACATTAGGCTACTATTTACTTTCCGAGCAGCATTTACTTTAAAAGTAGTATCTCGATTCTAAACATATGTAGTTCAGTCCCAATCAAAAAAATTGTATATCCCTTTATTGCATTACAACAGCCTGCCAGTAGCAGGGTACTCACACATCCAGAAACACCGAAAACAGATGTCGTTGGTAGGTATTCTTGTCCTCCGATCCGCCAGGCAACTCCACAGGCTGGATTTCAATGGCACAGGGATACAGACAGGTCGCCGATCCTCTTGGATGAAGCTTCTATGTTTTATTTTCCGGTAAACGCACAGTTTGAAGAGTTGGCAGGTCTCAATGCGATGATAAACAGCTATCTATTCTCCAAGTAGTAACCTAGTTGTTTAGCTTTCTTTATCGTTAAACAGTAAACAGGAACCTATATCAATTGTGAGAACCGCTACGTTAAAGGCTTTCCCTTACGGAAGAAAATATGGTAGAAAGCATGATTCTTATACTTTTCATATATAGAAAATGGCCCTTTTTTGTATATTTAAAATATATGGGATATATATATATATATATATATATATATATATATATATATATATATATATATATATATATATATATATATATAAAAAGGGGCCAATTTCTATATATGAAAAATGTAAGGATCACACGTTTCTACCATATATAAAAAATGTTCTTTCCATAATAATACTATTTAATGTAGTTTTCTCTCAATCTCATTCCCATCCTCTCTCTTCCTCGTCTTCTCCTCACTCTCAGACAGCACCGATTTGACCGAGCTGGCAGATGCAAAACAACTATCTGTATAATTAAATCAACAACAATAAAAAATAGACCCTTACACAGTAGTATAAAACCCCTCCCTACACATCGATCAATCTACAGTTTGCATTTCCTTACCTTGATATTTACATTGATTTTAATATCCGGCATACAGCAGGCTATATCGATTACTGATTGGGGATTTGTCGGCGTTTTGAATGTAAAGTTATTGTTCGAGAGGGGCTACATTCTAATATACAGTATATAAAGAAACAAGTGATTCCAGGATTACCATTATTGTTGTTGTTAGCTATATGTGTTTTGTTTTTTTTTAGCAGATGTTCTTATTGACAATTTACAGGTAAAAACACACACATCATAAAAATCAATTAACAGCAATTTCAGTTAGGCTATAATATTAATCCTAACAAAAACAATAGGCTTCCCAGCAATCAGCTTGGAAGCAGAACTGAGATAAAATCAGACTAATAACGAGTGCAAAATGGAATGCGTAAATCAGTTTAAGGGCAGTTTAAATAAGAGCAGTTGCAACACATTAAATACAGTTATATTTAAGAGCAAAGTTGGATACGAGCGAGTAGTAACTGCAGCAGAGTATTTAATTATAGATGGACAAAACATGCAGGTGGCCACCGGTACATTTTACAGGAGAAAAAACAAAACAGATCGTAACAGAAAACTAAAAAGTAAAAAACATTGCACTGATTAATTGAATAGGTGAAATGTAGCCTACTCATATTTATGAGACACTTGGCAAAATTAAGACAAAATCAGAGGCATTGTTAATTCACCTCTCTTCTTAGGGAACAGCCTCAGGTAAATCTGTAAAGATCTGTGATGACCCTTTAAATATTGGGCTCATTCACCATGCTAATGCCTATGATAATGATAAACATTAAATACAAATGTATGCATGTGGACAAATGTCACATGCATTTACGATAAATTATCTGAATTGCTCTAAATCATTAGGGTTTTGCAGTACGCAGAATGATTCCATAAAATGGGCATATTGCTAAATGCCTATCCTCAGCAACATTAGTTTTGGAAAAGAGCTGTGTGGGGCTAGTTTACATTGCAGTGCTCACAGGGCTCAATCAAAGACTCCCTTTACTTTTCAAGCCGCTCACCCGGAAATTCTACAAGATATAAGGACACAGCTGACTGTTGATTTTATTTTTTAATAGTGTTATTTATTTCTCATTAATATCAGAAGTAGACCTACAGATATACATGCTTGATCTGCATTCTATGCCATTGACTTTACTGTGCCATGATATGGGCAGGGGGCATGGTGAGGCAGGGCAGTTGGAAGGGGTAGACTTTCAACAGGATTATCATCCAGGGATACACGTACAGATCGGGGCTTCCAAATGGATGAGTGTTTGGCATTGTGGATTTGTTTTACAGGCTATACTTCTATAATTGTGTACTGCATAGTGTTGACGGCCACGACAACAGGATAGCGAAGAGAGACGGGTGCAGTGTAATTCTGAGCTACTAAAAAAGCCGACTCCTTGTAGACATATTTTATTAGCAAGTTGCTACAATATATTTAAGTTATATTTTGAATAAATACTGTACTCAAATGCAGCAGTTCAGGGGTGCCAATGCTACCGATATGTGTTGCGGTTTGATTCTGCATTCTGTGTGCAGGTTACATTTGTGTGGAGAATAGGGGGATATTACGTCCTGTACACTATGATAGCAGCTTGTCTGGGTAATGGTAACAGTCCATTGTTCTGCATTTGACTGTAGTGTGCAGTTGCTACATTGGTAGTGAACGCACAGACGGTTTTGCGAGGCACAAACAGATTTGAGAATTTCACAAAAAACTGCTATATTCCAATGTCATGCAACTGCTTTAGAGAACACCCTTGTGTGAAACAGATTTTTCCTATTGTAAATGCTCCAGCTAAAGGAACAGGAACTTCACTTCTGTTACTTTGTGATTATAGTTTATTAACATACACTTGCCCACTGATTTCCTCTTACTTATTCAGGTTGTTTCCTATGTTAATGCACGTGTCATGACAAGTAAATATTTACTTATTCATATTGTCTGGTGGTCAACTCAGTCTTACAGAACACTTCGCTTGGTGTGGAGACTACTGTACATGTAAACATTAACTTAAGTAAATACTATCAAAAAGTGTGGTTTCTGAATATGGCCATAAAACTTGACATGGGACCAAGATTGCATTCTATAAACCAGGCAAGCTTTCAAAATCAAAACAAAAGCCTATACCTCTTTTTTATATGGCATTATTAAAGTTTATTTTGCCAATGTAAATCAATGCATGCCACTGCTGCTACAAATCATAACAGCCCTGTTAAAAAGGAGTATTCAGTTTTGCTTTGAGAGACTTCTGTAATATAATAAAGCACTACTGACTTGAATGACACAATTTGAATCACACACTGCCCACCCTACCAGGAGACTGAACATGTCTGATTATCCCCTGGCTCTAGCGACTGGTGGAATTCAGGTCACAGTGAAGTTAGAATCAGGGTTTTGTCAGTTCTGAAGACATGCTGGAGGGATTCTGATCACAAGGTAGGTATATAAAGGATATAATGACACATACTGAAGTGTTGTAATACATGTGCACACTACTGTATATAATATACTTTCTATTTGTTCTCTTGTGGCTACACATTATTAACACCCAAGGTCTTTCTTCTGAGCTGGGAATTCCTTTACTATAATTTACTATAGTTATTGTAAATGTAACCAAACGCCCCAGGGTCGGTTCTGTCCAGTAACATGCTCACCTTCCGAGGCTGAAGGGTCACGTCCCTACAGTACCAACACAGGGAGAGGGCCTTGAACTACTCCCTTTTGTTTCCCAGCACCATGGTGTTTGGGGCCAGTGTTCTGCTGGAGGAGATGGCTTTGGGATGAGCCTCCCTGTAAAACCCAACCCCCTCCGGTTTCACAGTTGTTAAAATTCACTCCGGGGGTGGGGAGTACGGTTGTTGACCCCTGGTGCCCTGACCAAATTCCACATCTTGAAATTTCACTCCAGCACACAGTAACTGACTGGGCCCCTTTGGAAAGGAGCATGACTGCTCAAAGAGCTAGCCTGTGTAAATATCTCCAGTAAGCTAATTGCATTAAGGGTGTGCTCTGTGCACAGACCCCATCTTAAAAGCAGGAACCACATGTTAATTGAGAATAAAAAAGGCACTTTTTTTCCCCTCCTGCAGGATTATACTGGATCTAACTTTATTAGTTACCAAGGTTACTGCCAGACAGACACACACTCACACACAAAAACATGAATGCTTTTATTTATCCCGATCTCCCTCCCTTAAACAGTTTTAACCTGTGAATATTGAAGTACAGTATATGTGTGTCCATAATACTTGACCATAAAAATCTGAATTTGTCAAAATGACATTACATGTGCCTGCTGGACCAAGTTTAACTTTAATAGACATTTACTGAGAGCTTACTGTTTTTTTTTTTTTTTTTTTTTTGGGGGGGGGGGGGGTTAAATAATAACATGTAAGTCAGTCATTTATTTTTATAAGCATTTTTATCTATAGAATCATAATTTAATGAGGCGTTGCCAGCCATATATTAACACACCCTGCCCGTTGTTCTGCACCTTGCTCCACACCCTTCCCTGGGACACAGGGACCCTGCCCTGGGACACAGTGACCCTGTTCTGCACCTCTTTCGACATCTCTCTTTACCATCCTATTAAAAACAGTAAATGGCTTTGCACTTGATTATCTCTTCATACCACACTCATGTACACTGCTACTGTAACTCTGTTTAGACAGTCCACTGCTGTTGGGCCCACAATGCCAAAGCCATATCTTCCATCCCCTGATCTCCTTTAACAGATTTTTTGAATAGCTGTCCTATTTCTTCCTAGGTCAGTCTAAGCCCCTGTACTGCGAATGAAGTTATTTAAAAATACACACCAGGCGCATCGGCAGAGCAATTTTTTCCCAAGTATCCTAAATTACACTAATAAGCCTGAGATCCAGCGATAATGCTGAGCTCCATTTCCAAGTGATCACTGCCCTATGCAAAGCTTCACTGAGTTAGGAGTTCTCTGTCACTTCATGATGGAGATCTGGACACCTAACTGCCATCAAGGTAAGGCTAGAACAATACACGTTCATGACACTGGCGAGCATTTGTTTAGTCGATAATCATTTGACAGTCATCTGAAGCGCTAATGTTCTCCTCTCTCTTGCTCTAAATTCCATTTCTTGGTTGTTTTTTTTTTTTTTTTTTTTTGTCTGGCAACACGCAATGTACTGTATGTGAACAATTCTGGCTTGTAAAGCTGATATATATATATATATATATATATATATATATATATATATATATATATATATATATATATATATATATATATATATATATATATATATATATATATATATATATATACAATATTATAACTGTGCATTGAATCACAAACATTCAGTCCCTCCTCTCTCCCTTTAGGAGAGAATAGTGGTATCCATAATAAAAAATAATAATAAAAAAGATTGTGTCTTTCTCTTTCACTGTGCAACACCACACATCACAAGCTTACTTACACAAGAGATCCTAGGATGCAGAGATTCATGCAGAAAGATAAGATATTGTCCAGGTCTGCAGACAAGAGGAAAATGACTAGACACCTTCCTCTAGGAATCACAAAGCAAGGCTAAGATACTGTAAGCATGTAACCCTAATGCTCAGTTGTGTATAAAATATGATGGTACTTGATGTATTGCTATTTAAAAAAAAAAAAAAAAAAAAAAAAAAAAAAAACAATCTTAACATCATTTTAGAAAAATGATGTTTAGGCTGAGCATGGAGGGATAATACATTTCAGGCTCAGGGTTCTATTACTGCTAGAAAGTCATTCAACTAGAAATCTTCACTATAATCATCACAACCTCTAATCATCTACCTCAACTGCCTTCATTTCTACAATGCACTCACTGGTGACCAATTTGCATTTTACTGTGCCATTTGGTCTTCACAAGATTCCACAGCTTTGAGAAGCCTCTCTCTAGGCATGTGGAAAGGATAACCAGCTGAGGGGGGAGCGTTGGTTATCCTTAATGATGACATTAGGTTCGGAGTCTGGTGCTCTGCTACAATGACCCTTAATAAGCTCTATTAAAACGACTTCCCTAATGTTTAGTTGGGGGTATCTGCTTGGCTCTCAAATCAAGAGGATGTTTCTTCATTTCATTAAACGTGAAATTCAAATTTCATTATGCCCAGTTGCCCGAGACCATGTTAGATTCAATATGAAGGTGAGGGCATTCGATAGACACCTAGCACCATTACATCTAATGGTCAGGACACCAGAGCATAAGACATAAAAACAGTGCTAAGATAAATCATTGCTAATGATCATGGCGCTTTTTACTCTTTTTAATTTGCATTCCCTAAATAGATATTAGGGAAGCCATTAAAATAAGAAAAGAGTCAATGAAACAAGACAATACAAAAAGGTTAGGGTGAGGGTGAGGGTTAATACAACAGGGATTATCAATCAAATGCTAACAAAAATAAATAAATCAGTCCCGTGTATTGCCTCCTGCTTCACAATCCATGAATACATCCATTGTGTCTAATTTGTTCGATGTGTGAATACATCGAATCCATCTTTTAACTGGGGACACTTTCAAATAGGCACACTGTACCCAGTCGGCTCCACCTAAAGCGTGCTATTTGCACGATATTTAAAATAAAACGTTCAGAATAAGGAGTACAAATTGCACCGATGTAGAGACTGTAAGAGAAGTGAATGGATGGGAAATATATTGTGCTTACTTGCAAATAAAATAATCAAAACAATGTCACCCATGAGAGTTTAGGAGTGCAGTGGATTGAAATGGATACAAAACGCTACTTTCAGCAGTTAACTAAAAACAATAAAGTCTAGCATCATTAACTCTTCTAACCCTAGACTACCCTTATAATAGAGTTTCCTTAGTACAGTATAGTAAATTATATGCGTGTTCATCTTTCAATTGAAACAGTCAAGGAAAATATGTGCTTTTAAAATCTAAAATGCATTCTCAAACAGTTAATACGACAGCTCTTTTGTACATTCAATAATGTGCACCTGAAATAAAAATAAAAATAATAAAATTCTAGACTGCATATCGAAATGTAACCTGGAAAAGTAAGCTTACTATAACTTGGCAGACTTATTTGTTATTACAAGCCAGGTTATGTCGGATAAAACGCATGATGTATATGCTGAAGCGAAATGACATTTAGTGGCAGAAAAACCATTAACTTTGTACAGGAATACTAAAACCTTGAAAGGAACGCGCGAGGTTGATTTAGTTGAAATTCTTCCTCCACTAACACACACGGGTCTGTTTGTAGATTGGGGATGGCAACTTGATTCCAGCCCAGATTTTCAGTATACAGCTTTGGCGACCAGAAAACCAGAACGTAAACCATTACAATAAATAAAAAAACAACAAAGGAACACCACCGGCATTCCCAAGTGCATATTTCAATATGTTAATATATAAAACGGATAAACGGCTGGGTTAGCACACAATGGATCCAGTCAAGTACCTTCACTGATGTATGTATATACCATTCATCTCTAGTAAATAGCATCATTTTAATCCACATGCCGTTTTGATATGTGTCAGTTGGTGGAGTGTGCCTCTAGCTAGATAGCACAACTTCACAAAACAGTCTGTTTGAATATATAGTATTAAGCGACTAGAAATTATTAATAACAAAACCAAGTTACCTATGTGGACCCAAGAGGAGACGGCGAACAGAACCAGAAAAGTTAGGACAGGAGGCAGGGAGCGGAGGCGTTCAGCCCCGGGGTAGTAAAATCCAGCTTTCCCCATACCCATCCATCCAGGTCGCGTTGCGGTACTCAAATACACTACGGGAGGGACAGAGCTGGAGCTGCGGCAATGCCGGGAAATCTGGCCTCTGCTCTCCGCTTTCTCTTTGCGTTCCAGACTCAGCGATCGCGCAATGGCATAAACAGACAGAAAGGAAAGTTAAACAATACTAACAAAACGCGAATGCTTGTTTAAATCCCAATCGACAGCACTGCGCGTCTGAGCTGTCGAGTTTACTTCTTATTGTATCAGTTCTCCAGAAGTATTCTGAGCCTTTATTCCGTCCGAACCTCTCTTACTGCGGTCAATCTCAATTGTACACTAACCCCAGACACGCACGCACACAGCACATCTCTCTCTTTCTCTGGCACGCACACTTGCAAAATCCACCCTATTTTCCTAGTGATCACTTGCAAATCTACCAAACTCTATCTGACGCTTGAATGGAATACCCGCCCGCAAACACAAGGCAACGCCCAACCAGACTGACAATTCCCTGGAGCCCGGTGTCAGCGGATCAAGCAGACTTTATCTCCTTTGTGGGAACATTAGATGAGATTATATTGATAGCATATTCCACTTCAACTGCGGATGATATTGCGTGATTTCTTTTCTCCGATATGGTTTATTTATTTAACATCCACGGTCTATCAAAAACAGAGACAACATTATCCCCCAAAAAACAACAACAAAACTAAACATACATAAATAAACAGAACTGAACATGTAAAACAAAACCAACAAATTCATAAATGCATATATAAACACATATTGCATATTGCATACCGAGCAGGTGAAACATGTTATATCTAACCTATATCTACATATTTCATGTATTATGCTACTATCATGTATTATGTACTTTCCACTGCATATTATGTTTTATGCATTTTTCTATTTGAAGTATTACAGATGTTCTTGTATTTATTGCATCTTGTAAAGCGCTTTGTGATGGTGGTCCACTATGAAAGGGGCTATATAAAATAAAGATTGATTGATTGATATATTCCAATTTTTTTCACACCCAAAAATGAACTAGAATTTGAGGGCATAAATCTCACATTGTAATCCTTAACTTTATAAGGTGCCACATATTACCCACTCTGGATAGACGTGGAGGTGTGTGGGAGACTACAAATCACTTGAAGGCTACTGCAGGCTAATTAGCCCTAGGCATATGGAAAACGAACATGTTGCCTAAATGTTCTACATGTTGGAAAAATGTAGTCTGCTCAAAAGACAGTGGCCCCTTTCAAATATGTCATGATTATATTATTGGGCAATTGTGGGTCTTTATACCAAGTGACGTACATAGTTAATAATGAACTAGCTGAATTTAGTTGATATCAGTGATACTGTACAGCTTAAAATCCATTGTAAATACATTGTCCAACATGTTAAAATACTCACTTTGATATATTGTACCAGCAATTGCTACATCTCTACTGGCACTTAATCATGAAAATGCCCCCGTTACTTGCACCACACGCACACCAACAGCACAAACCCGGGTTCAGAATCAGAACATTGGCAGTGTCCGCAGTTAGCGATTGGTTGAAGTTAATGTCAGTCATCACTCCCCTTATCCGCAGTTGGACTTCACCTATCAAGGTAGGTTGTGCAGTTACCGATGCGAAGCAGTGATAACTTGAGATTCTGAATCAATCCAGCCTCCTTTTAAAGTTAATCACAAATCTACCAGTCAATAACAGCTACTACTATAGGCTTTATAAACTGTCGAGACATCTACATACCAACCAGTGTGACAGAATAAATTGACAACTAATAAAGTAGTATTTAAAGTATTCTAATAATTACACCTGAGTATTTCAAATTCGTTTTATTTTTAATATAAACTGGATATTTTAGGCGGCGTGTGAATGAAATGTAAGTCTGTACTTTATCTGGTGGCAATAAATTATTAAACTATCCCACACGAACAGTCAGCTTTGTTAAAAGAGGGAAACAATAGAGTAGGGTGTTTTTAATATGGGGTTACTGTACTTTAAACTGAGGTAATAAACCGTTATCTGTAATAACAGTGAGTAGTTATGATGCTTGGCTGCGAGGTGCTTTCAAATCATAACGTGTGGATTACATATTTGAAAATGAATTTGTTGCACAACAACGCAGATATTTGCATCACGTTTAGTTCGACCACATGACTGTAAAACTTAGACACTCTCACTGCACTAAAAAGATACAGATAAGCATAAACGACATTACGTGGTATAATTACACGTCTTGTCTTATCTTATCGAAAAACAAATAGGCTGTAAAATGCACTTCAACCAATTCTGCAAAGTACAGGCAGTGACATGTAAGGGTTGTGTTAGCCTGTAGGGGGCACACAAGCGTCATCAGACAGCCACAGCGTAGATGGGAAGGGTATGGGCAGTCTCAATTAAAACCGTCTCAGCTTGCTGTTTAGTTTGAAACTATTAAACGCTGCCTGGCTTTGTTTGTGGGTTCATGTGGTCAAGGCATAGCCAAAAGAACGACTGGTTTTCAGCCCATGGGTTTTATTATGTTTCAACTCTGCCCGTCATAATTACAGTTTAGAAGAAACTAGATTGAATGTAATCCTCAACAGTACAACAATTACCAGTGCATCTGTAGTTAGCGTTTATTTATTATACTAACGCATTAGGATGTTATTAACTAATACATGATAAAGAAAGTGGCTATATGTGATTGAAATCTCACCTTCTAAATTTAGACAGTAATATATTCTATCACTTATCTTGACAGTTCATAAAGAAACACTAACTCTTATCACAAATCTGTTGCTTCATTGATAATAACCAATCCCTCTAATACAAACCACAGTTTCTGTATACTGTTTTGTAAAATAATCTCACTGTTATGCTGAGGTCCGTTTCCCTAACCACTTCTGGTAAGCACCCTGCTCAGTCCAGTTTGACGCTGTTTTCATGCAGATTATTATTATTTTTTTATGTTTCTTTGTTTATATGAAAGCCTCTTTCCTGTATAGTTCATGAGTGAGTCATTGAATTGATTTGAGCTACTTTTCATTTCTTTTCATTTTTTTTTTATAGAATACATTTCTTTTGTTAATCTTTTTGTATTATTAGTAGTCAAACTGTTTAGTAAAGTTCCCACTGCTGCACAAGTACACAACCACTATTTTGAAGGTAGAGATTGGGGCTGTGCGGAGAACCGTTTTATTCTTTACCAGAGTGGGTTAACCCCTTAAGGTACACAAGGAACTGAGCGCGTTTCTTCTTAAAACACATTTGACTCAACTATCAAGAGGAAACTGACCATTTGGATGAGCAGATCCAACCTGTCAGTACATTTTAAACACTGTTTGTTGCACCTCATTGCATAAATAAGACAGTTTCCATCATTGTATATGTGGGATGCGTGCACCCTTAAGGGTTATTCACGCCCTCTCAAGAGTTATGCTCATGGTCAGTACATATAAATAATATATATATATATATATATATATATATATATATATATATATATATATATATATATATATATATATATCTATACAGGTTTAAAGATAGAAGTAAAAATGATGTCACAATATATAGAACACCATTACATCATGTAAGAATAAATCATGGATTTGAATATAAACAATAACAAGTAGTTGTCATGCCATCAAAAAAATATAAATACCTCCAATGTTTTGATTCAAACACAGGCTCCCTTGAGAAAGATATGTACAACATATTGAAACACTGGGCAGCTGGCTCTTTGAGCTAATATATATATATATATATATATATATATATATATATATATATATATATATATATATATATATATATATTTATGTTATATATTTTGTTCTGCTGGATGGCCTAAAGCCATAGAATACATTAAAGTCACCCCTATACGGACCAATGCTAATTCCTGGTGTTTGCTTTTCATGGTTCCCTGGTTCAGTTGTAGAAATGTAACTGCCCAAGCGTGAATACTTACTAGGAGGACACTACAGCTTGCAGGACCACCACGCCTATTTACCACAGTTCAAACACACTGTATTGGCTAGATGGTGCTGTGTAAATCAGTTGCTGTTTCAATGGACATTAACATTTTATTCGTATCATTAGAGGTTAATGGTGATCTAATTCGTGTCTCTGAAAACATATTCTCGTTCAGAGGAAGACAGCTTGGTTAATGAGCTGCCTCATTTTGCGCATTTACAAAATTAGAAGCATTTTGCGATCCAGGGAATGTAATGAATCCTTGTGAAGCTTCTTTTATACCACAGCCCTTGGACTAAGGGATATTATAGGGTTCAATGACATGCGTATGTCTGTATATCTGCTTAAACACTTATTAAACTGGGATGAAACTTGGTATTAATATTATTCAGTAGCAGTTACTGGGAATATCAGTTTGTGAGGCTATACAGAGGTTTCTCTCTGTTCAATTCAGCACACAAGCACACAGTATTTTAATCAAATCATTAAAACCACAAATAAGTAACACATTTCAGAGCAACAGCACCAGCACTAGTTAAAAGTGCACATAAACAAACCATTGCCTCATTGTTTGAGACTGTTTCATAGTCAATGGCAAAAGTCTCCAGCTTGCAAACAATTATGAGGGCTTTAAAATCCAAAGCTCTTTGTCTGAGGTTTTGAGCTGGGTGACAGATACAGTAGCACACTGCCTGATCTTAATCCACATCTACTCTGCCTACTGTAGTATCAGTGAGGTTATGATTTAAAAATAAAATGGTTCCAGTTGTTCCAAAGACTGAGCCATGCCAAGGTGGATATGCTACAGTAATCTACGGTGACACTTGCCATGTTGTTGCACAGTGTGGTATTTTGTCAGGGACAATGTTGCCTGATAGTTAAAGCAAGCTTTGTTTCTGTGCAAGAACCCTGGTTAATTGTGTTAAGATCTTATCAATAATCAAAAGACAACTGGGGTATCAACCCAAACACCAATATTATTTACAGCCTCCAGTGTAGACCCATATCCCGTTCTAGCAATACATATAGCCTCTTAATCTTTTAGGTTGTAATAAGAGCCAACACTCATTGCTTTAGTTTAACTGGTATTAGGGAGCAGCTTATATAAAATAAGTTTATACTGGAGCTAAACATATATACTGTAATAGCAGCCATTACATTATGGATTCCCTGAATGGCGTGTAAGTCATGAGAGCTGCATGGCCTTTGTGTTCCCATAAGGTTAGGGAGGGAAACCTAATGGCCAACTTCACCACAATCCAGTAACCACTGCTGGCCAGGGACTTCCCAGGGCTCAGTAGCTTGGCAGCATAGGTTCAGCTAGTGAAACGAGGCAGCTGATGTGACAGCGGGAGCAGAACTTTGATACTCAGGCATCCTGATCAGTAAGTGAGGTGCAACAGTGAGGCAGCACTGAATTATCTGTCATTGAAGAAGGTGATATTATAGATGTGGATTTCATCCACAGATCCCCATCATGAGTATCAGGATCTGGCTGCTAAAGCACTAGCCTCTGCCTACTATTGCATCTTATTTAATAATGGAACAGGTCTTTTACTGATGGTTTTCTGATGCACATGCTAACAATTTCATACATGTTTTGTAATTTCTGGCACATCTCTGGATGTAGAGAGCAAAGCCAAACTCAAACCAGGATCATAGCACCGAGCCCTGTGCCAGACAGTCCTGTGTAACTGTTCAAAGAAAATAAAGAGAAAGTTTTATGTGCTATAAATCTAGCTCTGTTGATCATTACCAAACCACTTCACAAAATGATGTGCAGTATTTCATTAATTATAATGTTTTGGCTGCTCTTTCTGATAAACCATACAGCTGCATCATTGCATTATATTTAGCCCTGGATGCTTAGTTCCCAAAATAAAAGCTGTGTTTTTCATCATTCTTTCATCAGCTGTATTAATTCTCGAAGGACTCTACCAGTGGAAAAAAAAAACAAATGTTTGATCCCCTAAGCAATTCTTTTGCACATCTAATCCAAGCTGATGTGGTAATTGTGTAGCGCTTCCCTTTCTCATTCGCAACGCTTTACAAAACTGCTTAATTAAATATCAGCACCAAGCATTGTGCCTCCTGCATAATGAGATGAAGTCCATTTTATAATCAGAAGGACAGGGGAGGACTATCATCTCCAAGACCACAGCTTGAGGGGAAATAAAACATTCCAGTTATTGATATGTCATGTAACCTTAAGTACTGTACAATGAAGCTTTTTTTTTTTTTAATGTTAGCATTTTATTTAAAAAACATTCAGAAAAGTTCAGTGAACCTAGTAAAGCGTTACCTGGCCTTTACACCACCCCTTTACTTGGATTAGTGAGGTCATAAATTATGTGGGAAAAGTGGCGTATAAAGCTCCAAAAAATCTTTCTGGGTGGAGCCACTTGATTACTCTAAACTTGACCACAGTATGCTGCGAAACTTTGTGATTCTTATCTTTTGCCATGTTCTCTGTTATCTGCATCATGCACGTATGTCCTGCTAGAAGAGATTTCTTGATTATATTTATTTATTTATTTATGTATGCATGTAAGGGTTGGTTTGCTGCAACATCAAGACACCTCACACTGCCTCTTTATTTTCTTGGGGTTGTATTTAGCATTGCTGGGTTCAGTTGACCACAAACGAAGGCGCCAGATGAGCTGGAGCTTGGGGCGTGTCTGTATTTCAGTGAGGTTGGAGGAGACAGTGTTGGCTTCCGCCGGTCTAACTGGATTTCAAAAAATACGACTTTGTTAATGGATAACAGTACATTCAATGTTGTATGAGCTGTAGGCTGAATTTGGAAGAAGAAAGTCATTTAACATTAAAGCAAGAGAGATCAGACCAGACACCCCATACAGTCAGGGATATATATATATATATATATTATATATATATATATATATATATATATATATAGTGAACAAAATGCTGAATCTCGCCACTAGTCAGCATAGTTTTCCTTAACAGGAACTGACCACTCCGGAGATTACAGACTTTTTATAACAGGTATGTAGAAGGTCGGCTCCCTCTGCTGGAGAGTTGAGGTTGTATTATTAAAAGTGCGCGCAAGCACTTAAACCCCAATTCTGTGTGTCTGGGTCTAAGTTTTTAAAAGGGGTAAACAAACTGTGGAGAGTGAGCCTGGTTTACTAATTATATATACCACAATCCAGTAACCACTGCTGGCCAGGGACTTCCCAGGGCTCAGTAGCTTGGTAGCATAGGTTCAGCTAGTGAAACGAGACAGCTGATGTGACAGCGGGAGCAGAACTTTGATACTCAGGCATCCTGATCAGGTGCAACAGTGAGGCAGCACTGAATTATCTGTCATTGAAGAATGTGATATTATAGATGTGGATTTCATCCACAGATCCCCATCATGAGTATCAGGATCTGGCTGCTAAAGCACTAGGATATATACAGCTCTGAAAAAAATTAAGAGACCACTGCAAAATTATCAGTTTCTCTGGTTTTACTATTTACAAAAAAGATGCAGTGTTGTCAGACCTCAAATAATGCAAAGAAAATAAGTTCAGATTGACAGGGTCTTGATCTGATGGTCCTCCATCCACACCTTGATTGACCTGGCTGTGTGGCATGGAGCATTGTCCTGCTGGAAAAACCAATCCTCAGAGTTGGGGAACATTGTCAGAGCAGAAAGAAGCAAGTTTTCTTCCAGGACAACCTTGTACTTGGCTTGATTCATGCGCCCTTCACAAAGACAAATCTGCCCGATTCCAGCCTTGTTGAAGCACCCCCAGTCAAATTTTCAACTTTGCCCAACACCTTGTCGTCTAATGGTTAGAAGGAGACCTGGAGAGGCCTACAAGCCACAATGTCTCGCACCCACTGTGAAATGTGGTGGAGGATCGGTGATCTGGGGGTGCTTCAGCAAGGCTAGAATCGGGCAGCTTTGGCATGAATCAAGCCAAGTACAAGGTTTTCCTGGAAGAAAACTTGCTTCCTTCTGCTCTGACAATGTTCCCCAACTCTGTAATTTTTGGATTCCAATTACTTTTGAGGTACTACTGGCACTGTTTTGCCATCCAGCTGGTTCTACTGCAAGAGGATAGTGATGACCACAGGAGTGTGTTTTATACTTTTCCTCGTTAAATAAGATTATAAGATATATTTTATATATATACAGCTCTGGAAAAAATTAAGAGACCACTGCAAATTTTTCTTAAATCAGCAACTCTACATGTATGGCAGCCATTCCATTCCAGTGTCTGTTGAATTCCAACACAGGCACACCTCATTCTACTGAATGAGATACTGATTAGGGGATCACCTGAACCATCTTTGTTAGTAACTTTGAACGAACTGCCTTATTTTGTTTAAAATTAGCAGAAACAGTTCCATTGAGTTTCCTTTGAAGAATCAAGAAGCATCACTATTGATGAATGATGGTCATTTTAAGCTGTTTCAGTTGTTTGCAATATTAGGAGAACTAGAGCCCACCCCCACCCATGCACCCCCAGAGCACTGCACAAAACAACAATAACATTCTGAAGTTAGCAATCCCCAAGGTCCACATTCCAACTAAGGGTGCACATTCTTTACATGCAGGTCTGTGTCATTAAGGGCAAGCCATTGTTGAAACTACAGTTACCAAGGCTACTGCTGGAAGAAGTAGAAACCGACTGTATAAATAATATAATACTAAATGTCCTCAGATTTTATTTAAAGCTATGCTGTAAATAAGCAGGCAGCAGACACAGCTAGTAAGATATTTTGCCTGCATGTGTACCAAACACGTCGGTAAATCCAGGAATTTATAATTTGCTATATTTGTTTTAATAAAAATTACTTTTCTCCAGCTTTGGTTGTATGTATGTGTGGCAAAGTGCTTGCCCCGTGTCTATTTTGTGTTATATGTTGTGTGTTAATGTTGGTGTATAGTCATTGGTAAACGGGATATAAATGGGTCTGTGTAACACGAGTGTTTAAAATGTATATTTGTATTTAGGCACAAGGATTGCACAGCACTTCACGTGCAAGTAAAAAGTCATAATATGTGAGCAAGGGAAGTTGCACTTTATTAATTCAAGTGCAGTTTTACCGCGACTCCAATTGAATGATTGATTAGCAGTCGAGTCTCGGTACAGCTGCATAAAAACAACATGTTTTCACCCACTCGGAGTTGTGTGTTCAGTGAGTGGAGAATGGGATTGGAGACGGAGGTAATGCGAATAATAATAATAGCAGTCGTAGTAATAGTAAAATATCTGCTCACCGTGTTTTGTTTAGTCCGTTTTGTTTGTCTGTTTATTTTGGTGAATGTGCCGTGTCCTTTTTTTGTATTGTTACAACCGTTTATTTCTGTCTGTTCATTCATTAAATGCTGAGCGAGACCATTCGCTCAGCTCCACCAAACTCCACCTCTCTCTTTGTTTATTTTCCTGTTTCTGGTCGGACATCCCCTACTCCGACCATCTTTGTGACAGTATGTCAAGATTAGTTTTATACAAACATTTATTTTTTCATCGAATCTGTATCTCCATTTATTGCACCCTATTTTGAAACAAGTGCAAAAGCAAATGAGCTGTTTGGAATACAATTATTGTCGTATAAAACTAGCGTGAATCCGAACTCAATTGGACCCCTGAGGCTATTCAACCTCTTACATCAATGACTGATATAATTTAAATATATTTGGAAATCCCTTCAAACATGCTTTCAAATTAGAAAAACATTACCCCCCTGTCACAAAGACGGCTGAGTGGAGGTGTCAGAACAAGGAAATGAATACACAGAGACAGGTCAGATGAGGTGAATTGAAAATAAAAGGTTTAAACAAACAGAAGACAGGACACGGCACTTTACGCCAAAATAAATAGACAAACAAAAACGGACTAACACTTAACAAACGGTAAGCATATAGACACACAAACAAACACGGTGAGTTTAAATAAACAAGTATCGTGCTGGTCCCACCAGCACATAATAGCAATTGATATCAAACTCCAACTTGGTTTCTCCTCCTCTCTCTCCCGTTCCCTACTCACTGAACACCCAAAATCCAGAGTGAGTAAAACGTGCATCTATATATACTGTTGTGCTGGGATTCAATTACCAGTTAATTATTCTTTTGAATCCCAGCACGTGAATTAATTATGTGCAACCTCGTGCTCACATTTTAAATACTTTAAATGCACGTGAAGTGATGTACAATCCCGTGCCTAAATACAATTATACATTATACCCGTTTATATCTCATGTACCAATGCCTATACACCAACATTTAACACAACACACGCAACATATTATAGAAAATACACAGAGGGGCGGGCACTTTGTCACATATACCCTCCCCCCCATGCAAAGCACACATGGTTTCAATGGCCACCTCCCCCCTTAAAAGCCCAAAAGTCCAGCACAAAGTCCTGGGCCAGGACCGGAGGCTTCAATGGGCCCACAGGTCGTAAGGCTGTCAGCAGCAATGCTGACAGTGGGGTGGCATACTCCTGCCACTCTTCTGCTGCTGGTGGCAATGCTGGCAGCTTCCCAGCTGACAGCGGAAATGCCGTCAGCAGAGACATTAATATTCCCCAGTCTGGCTCCTCCAGCCAGGGTAGTCCTGGCAGCAGAAAGGCTGCTTGGGGGGTGGTCTCTTGACCTCCCCCCATCTTCGTAGCCGGCAGCTCCCTTTGGTGGGGCTCCGACGACAGTACTTCTGGCATCGAAAGTGCTGCAGTGGGAGCAGGTCTCCTGCCCTCCCTCACGGGCACTTTATCACACCTCCACATATATACAAAATGAGTTCAAAGGGCATCCAAGTGGGTGTTGCCCCCCCCCCCCCCCCCCCCCCCCCCCCCCCCCCCCCCCCCCCCCCCCCCCCCCCCTCTTGCCCCCAGCACATGACATCTGCCCTGGCACCATTTATACGTGACATCAGCCAAATGAAAGAGGCTCCTCCCCAGAAGTGGATCCACTTGAGCAGGAATGACCCAGCTGTGTCATTAAAGAACAATTTAAATGCTGTTTCTTCAGTGGGTTATTGATGCTTTATAACATTAATGATTATATTTCCTCTGTTTGCCCTTAGGCCCTTTCCAATGGGTTTCTGCAATGGTGACAATAAAATGAAATAACCCAATGGGTTTCTGCAATGGTGACAGTCATGATTGACAGCATTCTGGGTCCGTGCAATTATGAGACAGCTTGCTCATGAATCTTTTCTATAGGGGAGGAGGATCTAATCAGGGATGCCAAGGTATTAGGTATTGGGGTGAAAGAGGCAACACAAGCCAAATATTGAGGTGGTTCATATCTCCAACATCAGGGATTCCCTGCACAAGACAATAGTCAGTGTTCAAGTATGTTCCCACTAAGTAGTTGAGGGAAACTCCCCCTGCAGGTTTGTCTCAGTAGTTATATCGTATTGTCTGGGGTCCTTTGTCTTACTGTAAAATAGACCATCAGAATGTCAGGATTGTGACTAGAATGATAGGTGTAGAAAATCTACAATGCTTCTACAGTAGATACAGGATCAAACGTTTTGTCCAATTATCTATGCTTTACAAATATATTTATGATTTTCATTTAAATATTAAATCAGTAGGAATAAATGGTTAGAAGACAGAAAGCAGAGAGTTGTAAATAGAGGCCAGGCATCAAACTGGAGAATCATAACAAGTGTGGAACCACAGGGATCAGTATTGGGATCAATGTTATTCCGAATGTATGTATATGACCAGGACCAAGACGTAATCAGTAAACTATGCAAATTTGAAGACGACACAAAACTGGGAGGGGTAGCCAACTCCCTATCAGCAACTTTGGTAATACAAAGCGATTTAGACAAGACTCAAGCTTGGGCTGACATTGCAGGTGACATTTTATGTGAATAATTGTAGTCTCACACATAGGGCACAAAAACATTAAAGTGAAGTACAGTATGAATATTAATGAAATAGAGCAAGCTATGTATGAAAGGGACTTGGAGTTAGTACTGGATTAATCTCTTAAGCCAACTAGACAGTGGGGATCAGCTGTAAAAAAAGACAAATAGAATGTTAGGTTGTATAGCCAAGAGAGTTGAATTCAAATCTAGAGGCTATATTTCAATTATATAATGAACTGGTACATGCACACCTAGAATATTGTGTACAGTTCTGGTCCCCATATCATAAAATGACATAAAGGCATTGAGAAGAGTACAGAGGAGAACAACATGATTAAATCTAGGATTAAAAGGCATGTCGTGAAATATACTGAAATAGCTGAATCTATAAAGCCTAGAAAGATGGAGAGTATTTAGGTATTTAAAATGGTCAAGGGGTTTAATAAAGTAACTGTTGAGAATTATTTTTGGCACAGGTCACAGAGAACAGAACCAGGGGCCACAGGTGGAAGCTAAAGAAGGACATATTCAAAACCGAGGGGAGAACGAGCTTTTTCACAGAAAGGATAGTGAACCATTGGAACAGGCTGCCAGAAAGAGATGTTGAAGCAGAGACCATCAGATCCTTCAAGAAAAGACTGGATGCTGTCATGAACAATATTGTATAACCCTGCCACAATAAGACCTTTAGCTAGTTGCCTGGAGGAAAGGTGGTCCGTCTAGCCATGGATTCCCAGAGGTTTAATTTCCCTGCTAACTAAATGGCTGCTGTTTTTGTTTTTCTTCTCCTGAGTGCTAACAGACTATGCTGGCACCAAAGCAAGCGACCATAGATGGGCCGAATGGCCTTTCCTCGTTCTGGAATTTCTTATGAGTGTCATTTACTTTTGAACAGACATGCTCTGAGGTAGCTAAATGTATTTGGAGGCAGTGTAAGGAAAGCTTTTCCTCAGTGCAAGTGCACCAAGAGTAACACAAAATACAAGGAGTGTATTCAATTGATCAGAACAGCTTTGGATCTAAATACTGTTTCTCATTTAAATCATTCAAATATGAACCTTTGTGAGTTTTATTTTCATAGATTTTTACAGAAAGAAACGAACTAAAGTACGGAAGCGTATTGCTGCCACGTAGAGCAAAATAAAATTTAGCACATATATCATTAAAACGATATAACTATTTCGTTAAAACAATATAATTATTTCGTTAAAACAATATAACTATTTCGTTATAACAAAATAACTATATCGTTTTAACGAAATAATTATATCGTTATAACGAAATAGTTATCTCGTAAAAACGGAAATAGTTATCTCGTAAAAACGGAAACAGAAATCAGTGTCAGTCTTGAGAACGTCCCCAACAGCAGACATCTCCACTGTACAGCCCCCCAATCTGTGCAAGTAAGTCACACAGTCTGTTTTTAAGTAGACCTATTTATTTCTATAATACTTTATTAACACGATGATGTAGTTAATATATACGGAATCTTCCGTAAATGTGGAATGTGTTTGTGTGAATTAATTAAAAACAATGTTTAGAGCTATAGGCCCAGCCTGTTCAGTCCACTGAGACGCTCCTGAAAAGAGCTGGTAAATACACTTGATAAATACCACTATAACTTTATTGTGTAATTATACATTTGTACTCAATAGTAATTATAACGGAAGATAACTTATTTTCCAAAAGGTTAAGTGTCGTCATGGCAAGAGCAACAGAGGATAATGCTGTAAAATTTCTCAGAGATCGCGGTATGCCTGACGATCAGCTTGCAAAAATGGAGCAGGACAGGGTAAAGTGTTTCTAAATTACATACAGCTTTTACATTTAATTGCATCTCATTTTCTTTCACATTGCACCCAAATGACATAATATAACATTACGCCCTGGAAACTTTCATTTAGTAGGTGACACATTTTTTAATAAAAATTAAAAAAGTGTGATCTGAATATGAATCGAAAAATAAACTTTCTTGGTTCATCTATCTATCTATCTATCTATCTATCTATCTATCTATCTATCTATCTATCTATCTATCTATCTGTCTGTCTGTCTACGTGTGCATATGCATGTGTTTTTATTTATTTTTATACTTGAATGTGTCTGCAATGTTTACGTTTTGCGGTTAAATAATGCATTGTCATTCGTTTTTAAGTTTTATTTTTTAGCCCGATATACGTTTTAAAATATGTTTATACAGTAGGCCTACATACAAAGATTAAACGATCGCTGTCAACAGTCTTAACTTGCAAACCACTCGTCTGGGTTCAAGGAAACTTTTGCATGAACATTTTTGTGGGTAGCTCTTGGATGTATGTATGTCATTTGTTAGTGTAGTATTGTCTTATGTTTGGTGTATATTGGCGCATTTTACTGATACACTCGCACTGTTTTCAAGAGTAGGCTGGAAAATATTTTTTTAAAGTCTGATTCAGGCGGCCGTATCTTTTTATAAATGTTTGTAAAGGGATTATTAGCAAGTGAGCAGGTTTTATGTAACCCTTTGCAACCCTAAAAAGGGTTTTTATAAATTATTTTACGACCTAAGGTCTGTTTTGCTGTTTTGCACTATTGAAATCAAGAATCAATTATGTGTATTTCTCTCATGTTTACGGTGATATGTAAATGGTGACAATAATGGTGTATGGATCCTTATTGTTTATTTATTTGTTTTGTGTTTTTTTAATGGTTAATAGTAAATGATTATGATTACATCTCTATCTGATTTTTTGTGCTATTTTAAAGCGTAAGTCAAAAGGTTTAAACATAAATTATTTTAAATCAGCAGGATCACTGCCTCTAGGTCAGTGGTCTTTTTTTTATATGCCAGGGGATATGTACCCTTATTTCAATTCTCATATTTGTTTAAAAGGGAATTTACAAACGTCAGCGTAATTGTCCACATTCCTTTAATTGCATTTCAGAAATCTGCTTCAATTTCAATTCAATATTATTGTCAAAGTGTGCCTGAAAAACACTGAAACAGTTTGAAAATTCCAAGAAGCATTTCATAATATGTTTTTTCCTTTTTAATTTGAACACCAAAATAAAAAGTAAGGGGGTAGATGAAGTTGAACTATATCCTACATATTTCATAGGCCTAACATCCATAAAACCCTACTGAAAAAAAGTGTTGCAGATAAAATACTTTTTAGATGTTTTATATGCTCTTAGAACAATGGTTTTAGAAACAACACCTTTTCAAATAGTGCTTCATACTTTTTTGTGATTTGTGGAGGTTCTACAGTATAGAATAACAAAACATTTACTAAACATTTACTAAAATGTTAAATATTCATATGCATCTATGCAGCTGAATATTTTCTGCAACACTCTGTTTCAATAGTGTACCAACCAACTATCAATTTATTTTAAATATATAGTATATGATGGCCTATGCCTCTTGTTCCTTTAAAACATTTCCTTGCAAAGCATTGTAACAATGTCACATTTTATTTACTATGTTATATGTAGCTTTGTAACAATATTTTTACCTTTACAGATTGACAGAGAAGTAATCTGCCTAATGGATGATGACAGTCTGACCAAATATGTCCCGATCTTTGGTGACAGGATTGCAGTACGCAATTTTTGCAAAAGCAGAGAATCAGAGTATAAGGAAAAAGCAGAAACAAAGAAACAGAACCTATTGTAGAAGCTTAGAGACAAAATGATGCTACATAACAATGGGAAAGAAGTTGTGAACACTGGAAGGGATGGAGGGGGCTATGAGAACAACAGTAAAAGAAGACGTTACTTAAAAGGCAACAGGCATGCAGTAAAAGAAAGTCGCAGATTGAATTGGGATGGTTGCACGAAGGGAAGCAAGTCAGGAAGTGAAATGGTGGAGGAACACGTGTGTTAGAAGTTCCCAAAACAGCAGACAAACAGGCACTTATACAGCTGGTGAAGGATTTGTTCTTTCCCAATGGAAAATCCAAGAAAGGTTACTTGGAAGACTTCAAATATGACATCCTGGATATCCAGGAAACAGTAATGCCAGATAGTTCAAATGTGGGGGAATTGTACAATGCTCTAAAATTGGGTATTTTAAGATTTTACCTGGCAACGTATCCAATTTCTGAGAGTACATTAGTTTCAGACAGTCAACCACAAAAAGATATTTTGTCTCAGATTGATCTAACTACAGACATAAATTACTCTAGACAATCCCTAGCTCAAATCCATGGTGAGGCCAAAGATGAGGGAATTAATCTTTCCACATTAGCCATGGAACAAGAGTCAGTTTTAGAAACCATGAATGAACACAGTGAAGACAGGTCAGAAATAATAGTGGAACAAATTGCACTGAATACAAATGCTGTAAGTGAAGAATCCATTGTGCATGAACCAACATTTCATGTTGTAGAAGGATTGTCTGCAATCAACATGGAGCCAGTTAACCAAAGTTTCTTGTGTGAAATACAGTTTGGACCAGTGTCTGAGGACATAGCAGCTTCTCAGTTGACTGACACTCTCCCATATGGGACATCGCCACCTCTACAGAGTCAGTCAATTCACAACATGACCCATTCCACTCCAGAGAATTCACAATGTGTTGTGCACCTAGATTTATCTTCAGTAGAGGTGGACAGTGTTTCTTATAGTGTCCCACCATCTGCAAGAAGACTGACCCCTTCTCCTGAAGACCAGCCCATAACAACTATCACTACATAGATCTAATCTCCTTCAAGAAATGAATGCACAGTTCAAGAATCCAGATATACTGTCAGCACAGCTAAAAATGTTCTTCATAGATGAAGCAGGAGCTGATGTTTTAGGACTGTCTAGATATGCTTATTCTGCCTTTTGGACAGAATTCTTTGCTTCTGTTACTGAAGGGGAAAATGTTAGAGTTCCTGCAATATGTCCTAGGTGGCAAGAAGAAGACTGGAGGGCTAATTTTAGCCAAGGGATATTCAGACCACAGTTACTTCCCACTACAGCTTGCCCCAGCTTTCAGAATAGCACTCATTCATGGAGAACACTCTGTTAATCCAGTTATTTTGCATGGGTCATTTCTCTCCTGTATAAGCTAAACTGAAAGAGATTTGGTTGATGCAGCAATTGAAGGCATTCTTACAGAAGATGACACAGATGACTATTTGGATTTTCTGGACAGGATGGGGTGTACCACTATTCCAACAAAGGAAAACATGAAACAAGTCTTCCTACAGATTGCCCACAAAGAACTTATCCAGAAACCAAAATATGCCCTTGATAAAATGTCGGAAGTCTCCAGAGTTATTCTGAAAGGGTTTTTCCCAAACAGTCAAGAAGTGGAGAAAATGTACACAGAGAAGATGCCAACTGTAAAAAGAGTGCTGAAACTGTTGCAAGCAACTCCATTAAGCAAAGCTGAAAGCCAGAGCTTCAAATATTTACAGCAGTACCTCAGAGGTCTAGAGGCCTAAAGAGAACTCCTTGGGAGCCAATAATATTAAGCAACTGTCTAACGTCATTCTGGCTGACAACAAATCTTTCTTGAATGCATTTCAAGCGCATTAATCTGTATCCATGTAATTGTCCAGAGTGTTCAATTTCTTGCATTAAATATAGTGCCACGTCTAGCACATCAGATTGGTGTTTTCGTTGATGCAGCCTTGTACTTTTCAAGTACCGTCTAAGTGTTCTAATGCTTATAATAATTACATCCAAGTGCGCTAAACATTCCAAAATCTCCTTATGGTGAAGGCCTAATCCAAAATAAAATCAGATTTTGTTCACCAAATCCACCATTGACTGACACTGTTTCTATTTCCGTTTTTACAAGATAACTATTTCGTTATAACGATATAATTATTTCGTTAAAAGGATATAGTTATTTCGTTATAACGAAATAGTTATATTGTTTTAAGAAAATAATTATATTGTTTTAACGAAATAGTTATATCATTTTAAAGATATATGTGCTGAATTTTATTTTGCTCTACATGGCAGCAATACGCTTCCATACTAAAGAGGCTGATGGGCAAGAAAATATTGTACATACTTGTCTCTAAAAAAATGTGGTGTTATAATGAGGAGAATTTTTGATGTACAGCTCAGGGACAGGATTGTGTTGGGCTTCTGAAGTGGAGCTGTCTTATTCCAGCCCTTAGATCTGACATTTGGAATTGCAGTTATCATGCATGCAGCAGATACAGTAAGTGTAGCCAAGGATGTTCTCCCATTGCAAACAGCATACGCTTTTAATGATATTGAAGACTCCTCACTACTAAGTGCAGAAGGGCATGAGACATTCCATCGTTTAAAATGTGGAATTAAAAACACTGTCTTGGATTTGGCAGCAAAGCTAAAGGCAGACTTTATTTTAAGCAGGGAGAAGTTTCAGCACATGAAAAAAGATGCAGGGTTCAGGAAGAGGTTGAGCCTCCTGAAAGGTGCATCAAGCAGGCTGTGAAAGCTTCTTAGAGATGATTTATGATCACAACACTGTTAAACATTAGTTAAACAAAACACACAAAAATGTGATTCAGTCTTCTTACTAACTAACATAATTTCCATCTGTGTTTAATTTCCATCTGGGTTTTATTCACATGTGGTGTACAAGGTCAAAGCACGTTACTGGCTGAAAGCATGTCAGCCATAACGGGAAGCAGCAGCTGATTGGTTAAGGACAGAAAAGAAGGTGTTGAAGAAATGGGGGACATTTTCACACTCTAAGTGAAAGGACCTAGTGCAACACTACCTGAAACATGATGTGCAAACATTTCTTAAACCTAGTGTAGTAACAGATTCAAATACATGTTCACAATAGCATAGCTCTCTTTCAAAACTGCACAGCTGAGACCTATATATAGCAAATGGAAGCACCTGACAGTTAAGATTGATGGAATCTTCTGTTATTTTAATAACAGCCCACGTCAGCGCTCACTTCCAAACGTCGAGGGGGTTTGCAGTTCCTTTCTGCATGCAGATGAAGTGTAGCAAACCAGCCTGAAGCAATCAGATGTTTCCGTAGCTTATCAATGTTTAAAGCACAGCTATTGTTTAAAGACCCCTGCAATCACTGTTACTTTTTAAATTATGTATTTAAATATCTATGAGTCACAGTAATGCATAGGTTATTAAAATTGTTCTTTGTACAGCTCAAATCCCTGTCTTATTATATGCTGGATATTTAATAAGCTGTTTATTGATTTTATAATTGAGCTTGGGCGACCAACTGTCCAATGGTAACACTTCAGCTGAAACATTTGTTTACTTGACTTCATTTTACCTTCTAATCTATTTTTGACTAAAGTTATGGATGATGTCCAATGGTAATTTAACTAACAGACTTAGGCTTCCAGGGATCTGCTTAGTATTAGCTGCAGAGGACTCTGGGCAAGGAAATATAAATGGTAATATAACTAAAATGTAAATTATGGTTTTATCAAATTGCTTTGTAAATTAAGTAACCTGTTTAAGGTGTTTATGATCTATAAGTAAAAACATTCAGTTTTGTCCAGCTGCCATAGCCAAGTTTTTGTTCAAAGCTGCATTGTTGGACAGTCAATGTCAAATCTTTAAACATGTTGTCAAACCAGTATGAGTGCCATAAACAACAAGCCATTGCTCATGAACACGCATGCAAATCGAATGCTACCAATGAATTATCAACTTGCAGTAATGAATGTCCCCACTAAATCTATCTACAATTGGATGAATGTAAAGAATAATGAAACTGATAAAGAATATTAATGGTGTCACATATATGTTTATTGGTATAGTGTAGAATAGACAATTGTATTGAACAGAGTCGCATCACCCTGGGCTGCAGCGAGATTGATAGTGCTGTACAATGACAACGGATTCATTTCAGTTTTGTAGATTCCAAAACACACCCTTTTAATTATGTCATTTATGACCCTCTACTCATTATACCTGGGTATGTGGCAAGTTGCCAAGCCTCACAAACATTCTTGTTGTCGCTGAGATTCTCCCATCCCCCCATGCAACCAAGCAGAGAATAGAACCCTGTTCACAAATGCCCATAAATAGTCATATTTGACCTCTCTTTAGTCAATCTGAAATTTATTGAGGCAGACCCTGCATTCCAAGATACCCCACTCAAGCTCTGTGCGCAATATCTCTCCATTGAAAGTATCATACATTCCAAATATTCTAGCAATATGAGTATGGACTATTATATTTCCTTACAGTCCTGAACTCAAAAACCCAAAATACCACTCCCAGCTTTTGTTCAATTTCTAACAGAAAATAACATATTATAATCAGTTCTAACACAAAAACTATTACAAAATTCCTTACATGACTGATTCTGTAGATATTACTAAAGGCTTTGCTTCTTCACCTAGCGTCACTTTTTGATATAATGGTTCCTATGTACCCTTACACGACAGGGTACACATCCAGATTTCTCCCAGAGCAATTTTTGACGGCCTGCTCGTCCAAAGTCTCTCGACCAATAGCATACATAAACGCATACTGTGATTATCTATCTATGTTTATAGGCACAAAACTAAAGATGATTAAAGACAAAGGTTCTTTAATTTAGAAGACTATATAAATTCTCTTTCTAAGAAGTTCAAGTGGAAAATTATGTTCAAGCTTATGTAGGGTATGCAACTTTATTTTTTTGGACATAGATATAAATAAAATAAAATAACCTCTTCTTCTTCCTCCTCTTCTTCCTGTTCTGTTGATGTCACACTTTCCATGTCTTCCCAAAACATAGCCCTATTTTCTTTGTATTCAGTAAGAGCAGCAGTGGGTTTTTTTTTTTTCACGCTAATGTTATAAAGTGCTTTTGTACCCACGAAGGGAATTGATGCTTGGGAAGCGTAGCACTGCTGTGTCCAGGCCTTTGGTGTGACATATATATGCCTCCAGTGTATCCCTATTGCCAGGAAGGCACACCCCCTGCAGGGTACAACAGTGCTGTGTTTTCTGATTTTCTCTTTAGGTGCATCAGCCTAATTAATTTGTTTTAAATTAAATCAGACTCATTTGTTTAAAGAAAGTTCCAAAGCCACAATGATCCATTATATGATGAAACACATCCTGCTAATTATCAGATTCATACTAGGCTGGCTTCCACTGCAGTGATTGTAAACTGCGGTAAGGCAGCTCCAACTGTTTATTTGCCTTAACTGAAATTAGCTATTTATTCAGTTTATGTCTGCTGGAGGGCCTGTTGTACACTTAACATTCAGAGATATCACAAATTCAGGTTTAGGTAGCGATGAACTGTAGGTAAAATCCTAACTACCCGCGTATAATAACAATGACCTGCTTCTGATTTTGATTTGATGGCGTTATTTGCATGTATATGTTAATCAGTTACCTCTTGCTTTACTTTTTTTGTTTACTGCATTGGACTATTATGTGCACACACAGTTCCTCTGAAGCAGCTACTGGTACAATCAGCTTGTTTCAGCATCCAAATTACTGAGCCACAGAAAAGACATGAGCTAGATTAACACAATGAAAGCAAAAAGCAAGTGCAAGCAAAACTAAGACAGTTTGAGGCATCATGTTCAACGATGCAGCAAAGGAATGTGCAATTGTATAAACTGGAGCCCCTAAATAAATAAAAAACTTGTATTGTTCTAGTACTGTACTGGTAACACTCTTATTAGAGTTTGTGTGGTCCAGTGGTTAAAGAAAGGGGCTTGTAACCAGCAGTTACCCGGTTTCATGAGCACAGATTGACAGCCAGTCCCAGCTGATCCATTTCTATAGACTAATCCCTCGTTTTCATGAGCACGAATTGACCGTCAGTCCCAGCTGATCCATTTCTATAGACTAATCCTTTGTTTCCATGAGCAAGGATTGCCCACCTATTCCAGCTGAGCTGGGTTCTCCCGCATTCCTCCTGAACCCCCATTGATGGTTTACTTGAGCTGAGTGAAAAGACTTTCTGTGCAAGTTTTTTGATGGATGTTGGTGCTTGTTTCAAGCAAACCGAAAGGATGGACACTTTTGCTTTGCTTCTGATAATCCTAACCATTATTTGGAGCTTTTTGTTACAGAAAAAAAGGGATACAAGAGTATGTTATCTTGTACTCACCAATAAATATATTGTTTGCACTAATTAATCTAATGCTCATGCTCACCCCTTAATATCTTGTGTACACCACACAAACCAATTAACATCATTTATAGTTTTGCAGAGGTCAATTTATAACTGTTATATGTTTACATGTTTAATAGTTGCTAAAACTAACATTTTGTTATAAAGCATACCCAGCCCATCCACAATTAGTCACATCAATGTGGTATGAGATATGCATTTTAGAAATTCATGGCATCTAATTAAATCAATAACAACGCTGTACTGTATTTGAATATACATTAGGTCTTTTCTGTCAAGGCTTTTAGTAGGCATTGCATTAGCAGGAAGAAGAATTGTGTAAAGACAGCTCCTTGAGAGCTTTATTTGGTTGTTCTAATTGACATGAACAAATAGTTATAAGTGCTGGCATTCAGCAAAATACATTGCCTGTAAAGAGCTAAGCATTTTGATAGATTGAGCTGTACATCTAACAATGTATGTACAGGGGCACAGCCTTATCAGCAGGGCTTGTCAACAGCAAGCCAGTCATTTCACTGCATTGGAAAAGACAAACAGATACTTGTGCAGTGTATTTCAACATGAGACAAAATCGCAGGTCTTTTAAGATGTGGTGTAACAAATGGATTCTGATAGTTTAAATCTTGCTAAGTTACATTAATTCTAAATGTAGAATTTGTGTACAGTAAATGATATCAAGGGAATGGTCATTCAATAAAACGTTAACTAGCTCAGTAAAATGGGCCCTAACACTATTTGTGGTTTGACCCTTATAAAATTCTACCATGGTTAAATTTGTGCAGTAAATTTGCAGTTTTTCCATTCTTTTTCCTCTGCTATATTATGCATTTACATTTGTTTACCAAGGTTTGCCATGCTTTTTAATATGATTTTCAATTCCTCTCTGGGATTTACAATGCTTAATTATGCTTTACCAGTAGTGTAATGTTTCTAGTTTAAAACTTTATCCAGAACTAAATGGAAGACTGAAGACTGGTACTTAAAATAAAACAAATGTCCCCTCTCAGGGAATATAATTGATAGGTATTTGACAGAGTTGGAAGATGCACTGTCTTTAACAATAGGTCAGCAAAGGGTTCCAGCAGGGTTTTCTAGTTGATTGCACAAATGTATGTTTACCTGCATGTGCTGAAAACTTGCCTTTATTTAACATATGAAAAATATCCAGTGAAATCAGTATCTGTAGTGTATTATAGTGAACCACTCCAGATTCATAAAGCACCAAAATGCATCCTGGACTCCCAACCCACAGCCAAGAACCAGCGACTTCAATGTGGCTCATCTTGTCTAGTAGTGCTGTTATTGGGTGAATCAAGAGGGGCTCGCAATTATTATTGACCCTTTTTACAGTCTATTGAGCCAGTATTGTCCCACATGTTATTACATTTATTCACTCCTGTGGTTAGGACATAAAACCATAATACTTTCTTCGGATTGATCACATAGATTTTGTTTTAGGGTAATATGTATCTAAATTCTCAAAGTAGAGGATTATTATTATTATTATTATTATTATTATTATTATTATTATTATTATTATTATTATTATTATTATATTATAATAATAATAATAATAATAATAATAATAATAATAATAATAATAATAGACACAGGGAGAACTAGCAGCAATTATGAACAGTTTGTCCACCAAGCTGCATCATAATTTTGGTAATTATTTTTGTGGAATGTATTTATTTTTTTTTTTTATTTATTGCATTTATATAGTGTTTTTTTATACAAAAAAGTATTGCAAAGCACTGTACAGTACATAACAGAAACAAACCACAATGCATTTGTATAGCATGTCACACATACAACTGCCACAGTCAGACCATTTAAATAACAATATACACAAGCAGCAATTTTAAAGTTACATTAAAACCCATTAAGATAAGACAGCCATTTTATAAAAGTGCATTTTTAGCCTTGACTTCAAAACAGTAAAGGTCCCAGCTTCCCTGACAAACAAAGGCAGAGCATTTCATAATTTAGGATCTCTACAAGAAAAAGCCCTGTCTCCCGTGTTGCTTTTGTTGACTTTAGGAATAACCAGCAGCGTCCTGTGATCTCAGAGTGCGGTAAATGATGAATTATTGTACTTGAAATGTACTTACTCCAATGCTAAGCTTGATATCACAAATATAAAGTACTGTACAAGAGTAGTATGCTAATGTAATCTTATTTGAGAACAGTTTTAGTAAAAAAAAAAAAAAAAAGACTTAGTTCAAGGTTTAAGGTTTAGCAAACATACAACACACCTCTGTATATATCAATGTATGTACCTGATAGAACTTCACTCATATACTGATATTGTGGAGATTGCTTTCAGAGGAGCTTGCTCACATTTCTTCTGTTTTCTTTGTTTTTTTTTATTGCTTTAATTGGAGCGCATGTCAGGAAATATACACTGCAGGCTTTTAATTGATTTATAAAGCCTGTGCTATCATGTGAAATTATCTGAAATTTGCACTTACAACAAATAGCACAATTAAACAAAACAAAAACATGATTGCATTGTTGCAGTTGTAAAGCACGTTCTGCTGCCGCTAATGTTCAGGAACCTGATAACCTGGTCCCAGGTTACAATTGCAAAATGAGAAAATGTGCCCAATGGCTTTAACTTCGTTAAAGCCAACCAGCAGTGTGACACGATCATGTATTTGCCTTAATTCCTGGTTCTGGAGTGAATGCTTATTTTATTATCTGTAAGTGTTTCATCTGGCTCAAACAATACTATGCTGTAACTGCACTGATAAACACTGCTGATGGTTGGTGTAAATTGGCCACGCCCCCCAGATAACACAAGCAATGAGAACGAACACAGTGCAGAGTCCAGGGGCCACTCCCCCCTGCTCCTGCTGCAGCTGCTGTCTCTCACTGCACTGCCCTGAATGGAGCTGCCGCCACTCCACTCCCATAGATTTGCCTCAACTAGAGAAACGCACCTTGAAAAGACACAAAAGCAGCTGTGTTGATGTAATCGGTAGAAGTTACATTTGTTTCGCTGGCTCTGATTTCCTATTAGATTAGGTTAACTCTCTTTAATATCAAGGAAGAGGATTAGGGGATGCATGATTTCATTTATGTGTAGCTGTTACACCTGCATGACAGCTGCCACCATATAAATAGCCTACCTATCTATCTGAGACATCCACCTGATTGAAATGACAATCCGGCAGCATACGCATGAATGGACTTATCAAATTTCCAATCCAGTGAACAACCAACAGGTAGGGTTTCACTGGGATTTTATTGGTATACTTACACAGCTATCTTTAGTAAGATCATTAAGATTACATGTCAGACACTATGGCCAATTGTAAGATGGACAATCTTCCACAGTTCTTATTTCAGATTCACAGTACGCGTAGGGCAATTATTTCCAATCCGGTGCTTAAACTCATGATATTCTAAAAAGGAGGACACTATACTTCAAGAACACAATGCCTCCCAACCAGGATCAAATATGGAACACCCATTTTAACAGAGCCAGCTCTCACAGAAGTTTGTTACCCCTTTAAAATGCAAGACTCAGGACACAGAAATTTAATTTTATAAGTGCTGTCGCGCTATTTTAAATAATGACACACAAAACACCTAGCTCGTTTTTAATTAAATTAAACCAATGTGCATTTGCGCATGTTTTTTCTTCAGCAGGGAGGAATTTAACCCTCTCCCTGCTCACACATCCTCCCCCATGTCTTTTTAAGACACCAGCCATTTAACATCCATCTCCCTCCTCCCTTAAAAGACCACCCACCCTCAAGTCCCATCTCTTTGCTTTTCACCCTCTTCTACGGGCGGGCTTGAGTGTGGATTGGTCCCTCCGGAGCTTCTAGGGAGGGGCCCTGAACTGGCAATACGGGACTCCACAGGGATGACAAGGGTGACTGAAGCAATGGCCGGGGAACCGATCCAGTAACAGGCAGAGGTCTTCACCTGGGGACAGGCGCAGTGATGTCCGATCACCCAGGGGAAGTGAAACAGCAAACGGGGGCAGCCCAAGCGACGTCTGGCAGCAGCCCAATGACGTCTGGGTGCTCAGGGAGAGCGGAGTAGTGAACCAGGGGCAGATCTGTGACAGATGGTGCAGACTCCTGGGCTCCAGGTCTAGCGCAGCAGGGTGTCCAGGAGCAAGGGGCAAGGGGCCACCCAGAGTAGAGCCGGACTGTACCGTAGGGGTGGTGGTCGGGGCTGTGATGGAGGTGGGCTCTTCACCTCCTCCCCCTTCACTGTAGCCACCAGTGATACCTCTCATTCCATCGGCTGTACCGGTCGCTCCATTGGCTGTACCTCTTGCTCTAGAGCTGGAGACAGCTGGGCTTATCCCTCTGGGGCTGCAGACAGCGGAGCCTCTCTTGCCTGCTCCCACTTTTGGAGCAGCAGTTCCAGTTCGGTTGGCTCCGGATCTGGTAGCCCCTTCTCATGTCTCCATCGCTTGTTCTGCTCCGTCTGAGCAGCGGTATTCCTATTGATCTGCTCGAGCAATGCTTTTAAATCGTGTCCATTTCTGAGTCTTTAGGGGCGCCCACACATGCTGCCACCATATGCAACCAAGCCGGCACTCAAACAAATCCCTTTCCCTGCTCACCATACATACATGCATACATACATACATACATACATACATACATACATACATATTAACAGCAGTTCTGGCTCCTCAGAGGAGGCAGGTCTCTGTTATAAACTCATTTCTGCTATTAACCTCAGTACTAGCAGTAGCAGATCACATGATCACAAGATCACAGGTTTTAATTGGAGAAGCCCAGAGAGTTGTTTTCATCAGAGGAGACAAGCCTCCATTACTAGCAATGGCAGACAATGTAGTCTGATCCCTGGTTTTAATTGAAGGAGGAACTCAAAGCCTCCTGTTCCCTGCTGAAGCAATGCTGTAGGTCTGCGATGCGCGATTATGAGTAAATTATTGAGTAATGGAAATTGCATCATTCAGTTTTGAGATTTAAGTATGTAATTGAAAAATATTACATTGAAAATGACCTATGAATTCATGCTAGTATTAGTACTAGTACTGTACTTGTATTATGCATACATGCAGTGTATATGTTTTGATGATTTTAAATGCTTCTACCTTTGAGTCATCTGAGGCTAGATGTAACACATGTTTCAAAGCAAATATATCAGCAAAAAGCAGACAGAACAGAAAGTAATAACTACTGTGTTAATTTAATTTTCCCTTGATCAGTTTTGTGTTTTGGTGTTTTTAAACTGTTTTGATGTGTAATGGATTTAATTTATAATGCCCATAAAGTTCACATTGAAACCATGCCGATGAATAAATTAGTATGTGTATATCTCAAAGTAATGTTAAATATGGCACGACACAGGGAACTTACAGAAATAATTGCTTGATATGACAAGTTACTTGCTATTTACTAGGATGTCAAAAAGCATAGAGAATTATCTGATTTTATCAGTTGCCTTTACTGTGCCAGAAGAAATCAATAAAGAAATAACTTTTTGTTGCATGGCAGATTGATTAGACGATACAACAGGTTTGTAATTGGGCCTCTTGTGACTTAAAAGTCACCAGCCAATACTGGGTACAGAACAGTCTATAGTTATTTTGTTGGTCATTCAGTTACGTTTAATAAATTAAGTTGATAGGCTGTGCTTGATTTCTGTCGGCCTTTCTCCTGCCTTAACAACTTTATTTAGAAAAATGTTTTTGCAAAGTATGTGTGGCAGAGCAAAGCTCTGCCCTTTTTAAATTGGCAGGGATGGGGTTAATTTCCCCTACCTGCCTGGGTTTATTATGTTCAGGTGGCTGGGATTGATTAGTTGATTAGATGAACAACTTAATTAACGATCAATCAGAGCCCAGCCACCTGACATAAAAGGAGGCCTCTACTTCCTATTAGGAGGAGGGAGCTGAGGAAGTAGGTTGGTGTTGGTGTTAGTGTTTGCTGTTAGTTGTTAGTGTTTGCTGTTGGTGATTTTATTTTATCCACTCTATCCACTCGCCAGCCTGTCACAGTATGTTAGCAGGGTGCATTTGATGGAGGCGTGTCCCTGGCTCTGCTTTTTCTATCACAGACTCTGTCCGCTTTTTCAATTTTCATCCACGGCAGGGAAAATAGATTTTGTAATGACAATGTCTTTCTGCTGGAAAATTACATTTATACTGATGATATTCAAACATGTTGCATATAGTATGGCAATTCTGTGTACGTATACACAGTACACTGTTTCTTCGTTTTTAGTTTGGCAAATGTTGTTTGTAGCATTAGAAGCATACATTGTTAATGCTGTTTAGTTATCAATAATAATAATGATAATAATACAGTGCACTCTGTTAATAAGAATCACATCCGTCCCGGATGATTTGATTCTTATAAGTGGTTGATTCTTTAAAGCTGAACGCTATGATTACAATTAGCAAAAGCATGCCTCCGCGTATCAGCAGTTTAAATACAGTATACAAATATCAATGGTGCTCAATCACTGAGGGCAATACATCAAAACAATCAAAGCAAGTCCTCATAGATACGCAATGTGTTTACTCAAGGCTGCAGAATCCTATTATACTACAGTATACTTGAGAAGCGATTGTCTCGTGAGGGTGCCTAGTTTAACTGCTGTGTGGTGTTACTTGTAATGCCATTAAATTAAAATTACATTACAAAACAGTATTTTACTGTCAGGAATACCACTGAATTTAAGCATCTGTTGCTTCCTTTTTTCTATAAGATGCAAAGGTCCGCAGTCCCCTCCTCACCGCACCACTACGCAATCCCCCTCCCTCTACATACATATCACACAATAACACTGCTGTGCTCAGTATGTATTCAATGAATGTGTATTCACTTTATTAAAACAAATGTTCATTAACAGAGCACAAAAAAAACAACTGACCAGGAATTATACTGTATACACACTGCGGACCAGGGATTATATTGTATACACGGTGGGGACCAGGGATTATGATATATACATGCTGCGGACCAGGGATCACTATGTGCATTTGATTCTTATATCAGTATTTCTTATAAACAGAGTGCACTCTAATAATAATAATAATAATAATAATAATAATAATATAATAATAATAATAATAATAATAATATGTGTTAAATGACAATAACACTTGTTTGCTGTTACAAGTGGTGTATCAATTTGATATATATTTACTAGAGGCTTTTCTACTGTTTTGTAGTTTGTGTATTTTATCCCCCTGCTGGAAATTTGACAAATCGCACCTTGTGAAGTGATATTGAAATCAAAATGCTATATTAATGTTGTATACAGGGCTTGTTTAAATATCACTGGCAGGATGTAACAGTTAAGTACATTAGAATAAATTACGGTGGGTTACTGTTTTCTTTTCTCTGTTGGCTAGTGGAGAAAATGCGTTTAATAGCAAAATTGTGGTAAAATGTTAAGAAGATGTGAAAGGTGTAGCTGCCACTGGAGTGTATTGAATGTGATTATAAATCTGTACCAATCATGTGATTTATCCTTAACCCAACATATAATAGAAGTCAGACCAATGAACCTGACTTCTATTATATGTAAATTTATGGAAACTATAATAAGATCCAAAATAGAAAATTACCTATATGGTAACAGTATCCTGGGAGACAGTCAGCATGGTTTTAGGAAAGGGAGATCATGTCTAACTAACCTGCTCGATTGTTTTGAGGCTGCAACATCGACAATGGATAATTGCAAAGCAGATTACATGGTTTGTTTAGATTTCCAGAAAGCTTTTGACAAAGTCCCGCATAAAAGATTAGTTCTCAAACTGAAAGCAGTAGGGATTCAAATAAATGCATGCACATGGATTAGGGCGTGGTTAACAAGTAGAAAACAAAAAGTACTGATTAGAAGAGAAATCTCAAAATGGAGTGAGGTAACCAGTGGAGTACCACAGGGATCAGTATTAGGTTATCTACTCTTCCTAATCTACATTAATTACTTTTATTCTTGTATAGTAAGCAAACTTGTTAAATTTGTAGATAACACAAAAAAGGAGTGGCAAACACTGTTGCAGTAGCAAAGGTCATTCAAAAAATTATCTTGACAGCATTCAGAACTGGGCAGACACATGGCAAATGGCATTTAATATAGAAAAGTGTAAGGTACTGCACACAGACAATAAACATGTTCACTATAAATACCATATGGGACATAATGAAGTTGAAGAAGGAATCTCTGAAAAAGATGTAGGAGTTTATGTTAACTCAGAAATGTCTTCATCTAGGCAATGTGGGGAAGCTATAAAAAAGGCCAACAAGATGCTTGGATATATAGTTAAAAGTGTTGAATTTAAATCAAGGGAAGTAATGTTAAAACTTTACAATACTGTTCAGTTCTGGTCACCTCGTTACAAAAGGATATTACTGCTCTAGAAAGAGTACAAAGAAGAGAGACCAGAATTATTAAAAGGCATGTCCTAAAATAATTGAATCTATTTAGTCTTGAACAAAGAAGACTACGCGGCGATCTGATTCAAGCATTCCAAATTCTAAAATGTATTGACAATGTCGACCCAGGGGACTTTTTCCACTTGAAAAAATAAACAAGGACCAGGGGTTACAAATGGAAATTAGATAAAAGGGCGTTCAGCACAAAAAAATAGGAGGCACTTTTTTACACAGAGAGTTGAGGGTCTGGAACAAACTCTCCAGTAATGTTGTTGAAGCTGACACCCTAGGGTCCTTCAAGAAGCTGCTTGATGAGATTCTGGGATCAGTAAGCTACTAACAACCAAACGAGCCTCCTCTCATTTGTAAACCTTCTTATGTTCTTATGTTCTTAACCCATACCACATCGAGAGGCTCTGTTACTATGCCATGACAATGCTGCCAGAAACTTATTGAACACATTTCTAGAAATCAAATTGAGATTCACATTTTAATAATGTTTTGATTCCTATGATTCCTACAAATTCAGCACTGAAGTGAAAAAAGCAGCTTTTCACAGCCCAAGGGTGGTAACTGGACTCTGATTACATCAACACTAATATTTGTATTTGTAATAGTGTATTCAAATCTGCTCTGAGAGATACAGGGTGTTTGCAGTTTGTAATAGTGTGTGCAAATCCATTATGAGTGATACAGGAGGGTTGCAGTTGAAACACTGCCCTGCAATCACTGTCGTCGTTCCAAACTCTGTAGCTTGAAATATCATCACTGACTCACCAGCCTTTTATAGTGAGACGCTCCGCCCACTGTCCAGTCAGGGATCCACAGCCTGCCAATAAACCGACTGCCATTCCCTATCCACACACACAGCTGGCCAATCCCTGACTGCAATGTCAAACAAAAGAAAAACAAACAAAACACATAAACACACTGTTTCCTGTGCACAGGACCTCAGCCCTGCCACAGTGTTCAGTAAAAGTGTCCCCTTGGTTAATTCCTGTTATTAGATGATGGTGATATACTCTGACATGCATTATTATTGTATTTGTATTACAGTCAGCACTCAGATATCCGTTACCCAGAGACACAGATACCCCGAGTTAAGGTTAGGGTTAGGATTAGGGTTAAATCATGCAAAATAATGTACACATTAAGTACATAGTAACTATGTATAATAACACTGTAAGTACACATGTATTTACTGAGTAACTACTATGTAAATACACAGTAATTAGAGACACTTAATGGAAAGTGTTACCGAAATCTTTAATCATTTTCTAAAGACTTTCCTACAACTGCGTGCCAGCCAGTCAGATTATACACTCATACTTCTCTGAGTGAAACTGAAAACAAAATGGTTACTTTCTTACTAAAAAATAAGTAATAACTGTGTTACTACTTATTAGTGAAGAATAAAAAACTGGAATAAATACAGAAAACAGGTTTGCCTAATCTTAACAACACTTCCCATTTCAAATAGAAATAAATGGCCTTTGGCTAAACTGCATTTTATTATTTTACCAAAAGTTTTTGTATATTTGTTTTATGATACTGCACAGTACAGCATGTCTAACACATCAGCAGTGTATCGTTTTAAAAACACTCACAAACCACTATTGGAAAACCTGGAAAGCATTCAAGTGGACGGTCCTGTGGATCGATCAAAGAAGGGAATTCTCTGCACTATAAACTGTTACTCTAAGCTGCTGGAAAAGTGCTAAGGACTAAGATGGATGCTGACAAAATAAAGTTTAGGGTCAGGGAGTATGAGATATATCATAAGACATTGTTTCAGATGAATGAACTACAATAATAGTAGGGGAGTCTGCTCTTCTGAGGTCCTGGAGACAAAAAGAAATCACTCTGCAAACTCCACCCCCTTTACACTATAGAGAGACGATGTGGTCTAACACTTTCAAATTCAAGTCCAGCTCTTTAGTGCGCACGCATTGAACATGTCAGCAATGAAAGTACCTGGTCCGAGAGCAGCTAGTGGAAGCCCATGTTTTCCAGGACTTGTTTCCAATGTGTCCAATCCAGTGGTGCACTGCTGAAATGCAGGACAGATACTGCCACCAATATGTGTTTTATAACAACTTTAAAATGTCTGAAATAATTTCAGATTTCTATTACTGTTTTTATTTGGACTCCAATTTATTTGAGAATGAGTTTATTCAAGAAATGCCAGCTATCGATCTGCCTGCGTCTGACCCTTCATTAACATCGGTAACTGTAGGAAACAACAGAGAGGATGCAAACTGACAGATTCAAGGATCTAAATAAAAAGACGGTTGTGAAGAGGCCATGAACAGGGTTCAAAATTACATGTATTCTGTTGACAATGCAAGTAAAGATCCACCAGGTAAAATAATCCCTGAATTAACTGATTTAATATAAAAAATGTACACATTTTATTGCTATTTCTTTTAAATATGTACTTGTGATATAAACAGAATATTGAATGACGATCATTCAGTATCCTCTATATACTGCATACCAAAGTACTTTATATAGGTGCTAAAACTATTAAGAAACCGCTTGATTACACTGGAGCACTTTACGGCACTGGAAAATCATCCTGGATTGCATCAGCCTCCCGTCCATGACTATTCAATGGTTAACCCTAATAATATTATGTACGTATTTATTTATTTTACCAATGCTGTAAAATGCTCCAATAGACTGCAACTGTGGTTTATCCATGGGAAGTATAGGTTGATCAAACTCACCCCTAACTCAAGCAGATAGATATTCTGTTTTCATTTGAATGGCAAATTAAGTCTGTCCCTGAACAAAGCAGCAAATAGAAATAAATACCGGCTAGATGAGCCACTTGGATGATTTTGGTTAATCTAGTACAGAGCTTTTTATATATGGTACTAACCACCCCATCAGAATAAACTGCATAGTGTTCACTGACACTCGGCATTATTCCTGCTTCTGCAAGTCTATGGTTTTCTTGAGACTGGATGATTTCAGAAATGGCTTTTACTGTTTTTCTGGTCCTCAAACAAGAAAAGCAGTTCGCAAACATGAAGCAGCCCTCCTCAATCTCATCTGGTGCATAGCCACGGCAGTGTCCTGTACCCACTGATAGGGTGTTGACTGGCTGATGACTGAGTGGGCTGCGAGTGTCTTTTAATGACAGCAGGATCGCATGCCTGAATCAGGTCATCACTCAATCACTGATTTGAACCACAGCTGCCCCTCTGCTTCACACATCGGTCTGAAGAGAAAAATCAGGCTAAGCAGCAGCTATTGTGAGATGATTACTATAGGTAACCAGATTCTGAAAATCTAAATATCTTCCCCAGAGGTAATAGACTTCAGAATAGAGTGTTTGTTAGCTACACTGTACTTACCCTTGTATGGCATTACGCAATACAGAGTTAGGTGCATGTAGTGGCTATTAGTAAATGGTAACTGCAGTGTAATTACATATAGTAAATGTTTAATGTCCTTGCTCTTACCTGAATTGCGTATGTTATCTGCCATTATATATGTATTTTGTGTCTGATTAAATCAGTATTTATCTTATTGTAAGGCTGTATGTTATTGTTTAGGACCACTTCAGAACCAGTAATTATTTAAAAGTTAGGTTAACATTTATATTTACAAAATTGATAATGAATATAAAATATTCTAAATGAATAAAATAACACGTATTAAAATCAGTGCAATTATAATAATACAAAATAAAAATGCTTACTGTTTAAAGGCTAATAAGTCAATAGGTTAAACACTCCTGTTAGCAAGAATTTACAAAAGGGCATTTAGAATGGAAAAATGGCATAAACTTATATCAACTTTCCTGCATCTCGTGCCTCAAATTCTCTGCTTGTAATTAAAGAACAATCTTCTGATTTCTCACTTGTGTACAGTATAAACAGATGTATGCCCAACTGAATGAAGCTGATACTTCCCTGCTTATTTTATTTGTGGAAATGCATCCTGTCTTAATCCTAACCTAGTTTCAATAACCTTTCCTGGAGTCTGCTGTCACACCAGAACTTCTGTTTGTTTTTGTGACGTCAAAGCCTGACCGTTTCACCTGTCACCTCGGTAACAAGCTGTTATTATTATTGACATCTCCAGCTTTCTTCACCTTTGCGACAGACAGAGGATGTTAATTTTAAAACAAGCACTCCTGGAGCTCAGCTACATCTGGAGAAAATGCCTCATTGAGTAAGGAGAAAGGAAGAACTTGTTTCACAACTCTCATCACCTACCAGCCTTTCTGGATGCAGTGACTACAGCTATAGAATACCTGATCCCCGCAGAGTCAGGTGTGACTCATCATTACTAGAACTCCATTACAACTAGAATTGCTTACAGGCCCATTTGCAATATAAAATGAAAGATTATTAAAGAAATTTAATAATACGTCAATCTGCTTATTTATTCAGATCAGTGCTGCATTGTGCTGCATTATTGCTTTAGTAATTTAGCAATCTTTAGCTGTTGGATGAATGTGTATTCTGTTGCTGTGGTTTCTCCTTGGTGGAAAACATCGGCTCTGATCCAGTTGCACCCTGCTATTCTCAGTACAGGGGCCTCTGATTCCCTGCTGGAAATTCTCAGCAATGCGGTGGCACCCTTTTCTCACCTTCATAGCACAGCTGCAGGATTTAACCAAGGATCCCCACATTCTCAACAAAGGGCTAATTACAGCACTGGCACAGCTTCAAGGCATCATCACTGAACAGCTTTTCTTCAGTCATGGCTGTGAAATGACCCCCCCTATTGATGAAGAAGTATGCAATTGATAGTGTGTTTCTTTGTAATGTTTTCATTAATTTTCTTTCCGATCCAATCGGGTGACTGTGGCTTGACGTGAAAAGGTGCGTGTCAGATTTTAGTCTGGTTGCATTTGGTGGCAGCAGCTTCAGATTATGTGGCTTATGTGAGACTTGAGGTTTCATGCAGCAAAGTTGCCTCAAACTAGGTTTCCCGCTGTCCTGGAACCAGGTTTCAAACCACTGTTCCTGATAAAAGTGGCTTTGTGTTCCCTCAGCTTAAAGGTTTATTTTAGAGACGCGAGGATGCTGCCTACAGTGTGAGAGGATGGGGTGTATTAAATTGATAACGTCGGTGGGTGTAAATATCGTTGTCTTATTCATTATTAAATAGCCCCTCTCTGCTGTCTTATGATATTTACAGCACACAGGCAGGCATGCAATGGAGAATCTCACAAACACCGCTATGTAGATGTTTAGATTGATGATTTTCATAATCCACAAATTGGAAATATGTCAGGGGTGGGAATTTAGATCAACTGAATAGACCTTTATATGTTTAAGTACTTATCAGAAAAAGGTAAAAATGGTTCAGTGATTTTATTAGCTCATTGTAGCATCTACTAAGCCATACATTTACTCAGTTATCTACAGCTATGGCCAAACAAGAGTCGGGAGATAAAGTAAAATCTAAAATGAACAATTGCTACGCATGCTGGTTAGACCCCAGTGCAATACTTGTTGTGTTCTGTATCTGTTTGCTAGTCTGTTTGTTGGTTTTGCCCATCATGTCTTTTTTTTTTGTATCAGTTTTTTGCTTTTGTCTAAATCTTGTATTTGTTTATTAAATCTGCGCATAGGCACATTCATTACCCCAGTCTGGTTTTGAGAGTCATTCATTTCCTGGCCTGACGTCACCACACAGAGAAAGCCTGTTCACAGTCCCCCTTTTCAGCGAGAGTTTCCCACAGGGAGTAACGGTTCTGGCCTGGCAACTATTTAATTTCTAAATTTCAACTTGATCACAGAGGGTTATTTTCTTAGGTATTCCTTCCATCCAAAATATCTGATTTGGCCAGAATTCACTATTTTTCATATCAGAGGGTTACCAAGCCTCATTATCATCTCCATCATCAGTGGGAAACCCCCTTAGAAATTAAGTTGGTTTGAATTAAGTAAGTACCAGTTACTTTGGCTGCATATGCCTTCCATGCAAAAGAAAACAAAACCTTATACAAGAGAGAACATGTATGAGGGTCACTTGTGACACTATATGTGAACATGGGTACCAGAAACATACTCTCATTAGGAACAAATTGCTAGTAGTTTAGTTAAAAAAAGCTAATTAGTTAACGTTTTATTTTTTCTACTTGTAAGACTGATGAAACTGAGACAGGTAGAAGAAAAGGCAACACTTTGTGACTGGACAGGGGTAGCATTTGAGGTTTTGCATTTCACCCTAAAAGTTTCTCTGTGCTCAGATGCTGAGAATAAGATACGCTTGATTTAACCTGAACTGTTATATAAACAACTCATGGTCTTGACATCCCCTTGAAGACTGCAAAACATCGCAAACACAGTGTTTGACTAGGTAAACCATGCTGCTAAAAGAAAACAAACAACCTGCAGTACTATGAAAAGGCTTTTGAGAGAACAGCGGAGCCAATAAAGCTATAAGGGGGTACCGACCTACCTACAGTAACTATTGCATCCAGGTGAAAATGCACAAATCATTTAAAAGAGCCGATCACCTCAACAGAACAATTCATCACGGATGTTATGGTGCATTTAGAAAATTTCATATGCAAAACGACAAAGACATCGGGGAGCTGGATCTAAACATCGCAATCAATTCAATATTTAAGATATTAACCTTCTTCAGCTTTGTCATTTATTTACACTTACACTGCTGGATGTTTGCTTTGTATAACCTCTATATAGCTCTTTATACATTATTCACCCAGCAACGGTGTTTCGCTCAGCCACTGTTTTAGATATATCCCATGATTTTTAAAGCTGGTGGTTTGAGTTTATTTTTAAATGAAGGTGGTCAACAAAGAGGTACAGTGGCTCTCAAAAGTATTCCCCTCTTTGGACCTTTCCACATTTTATTGTGATTCAACATGGAATCAAAACGGATTTAATTAGAAGTTTTTGCCACTGATCAACACAAAAAAGGTCCAGAATGTCAAAGTGAAAAATAAAATCTACAAATTGTTCTAAATTAATTACAAATATGAAACAGAAAATAATTGATTGCATAAGTATTCACCCCCTTTGCTATGACACACCTAAATAAGCTCTGGTGCAACCAATTGTCTTTTAGAAGTCACATAATGTAGTTGAATGGAGTGTGCAATCAAGGTGTTTTACATGATTTCAGGTTAAATATACCTGTCTCTGGGATGTCCCACAGTTGGTTAGTACATTTCCTTACAAAAACTGCGTCATGAAAATGAAGGAACATTCAAAGCAAATCGGGAATAAGGTTCTTCAAAAGCACCAATCAGGGGTGGAATATAATAACATTTCCAAGGCATTGAATATCCACCCGGAGCACAGTAAAGTCCATTATTAAGAAATGGAGAGAATATGGCACAACTGTGAATCTGTCTAGAACAGGCCGTCCTCAAAAACTGAGTGTCCGGGCTAGAAGGGCACTAGTCAGGGAAGCCACCAAGAGGTCTATGGAAACTCTAAAGGAGTTACAGTCTTCCACGACTGAGCTGGGAGACACTGTGCATACAGCAACAATAGCCTGGGTGCTTCACAAAACTGGCCTTTATGGGAGAGTGGCCAAAAGGAAGCCATTGTTGAAAAAATCTCACATCAAATCTCAGCTAAAGTTTGCCAGAAGGCATGTGGGAGACTCTGAGACCAAGTGGATGAATACCTGGGACTTTGGAGAAGATTAATCTTCCAGCAGGACAATGGCCCCAAACATACAGCCAAAGCCACACAGGAGTGGCTTAAAAACAAAAAGGTCAATGTCTTGGAGTGGTCCAGTCAAAGCCCAGACCTCAATTCAATTGAGAATATGTGGAAAGAGTTGAAAATTGCTTTTCACCAAAGGTCCCCATCCAACTTGAGCTTAAGCAATTTTGCAAAGAAGAATGGGCAAACATTGCAGTGTCCAAATGTGCAAAGTTGGTAGAGACTTATCCAAATAGACTCATGGCTGTAATTGCTACCAAAGGTGCGTCTACCAAATATTGACTCAAGTGGGTGAATACTTATGCAATCAATTATTTTCTGTTTTGTATTTGTAATTAATTTAGAACAATTTGTAGATTTTATTTTTCCCTTTGACATTATGGACTTTTTTGTGTTGATCAGTGGCAAAAACTCCCAATTAAATCCATTTTGATTCCATGTTGTAACACAATAAAATGCAGAAAAGTCCAAGGAGGGTGAATACTTTTGAGAGCCAATGTATATCCCTTATAAAACTACCATGATAAATAAGCAAAATATTGTTATATTTTCTCATGCTACTGTGCATTTAGTTTAGCATGGTTTTTAATATGTTTTCAAATGCTTTCCTACACTTTTCTATGCTTTTACCTTTACCTAAACTGCTAATAGGGATTAGTCTTTCATGGAAAGGATATACTACATTGTTATGGTCCTGCACTTTCCTTTCTGTGAAAAAATAATGCAAACAAAATCCCTATAGCATGAGTTTCTCTGCTCCATAACCTTTCACTTTGGAAAGGATTTGTTGTTTTTTTTCAGTTTTATAACAATTTGGCTTCTCTCATGTGGAACCACTCCATGACAGGTCAAGGCACAACCCAAGAGGAACAGTAAAAAGTGTATGCAGGTGCACACACTTGCGTGCACTCACACATACCAGCATAGACTCACTCATCAAGGAATAGACTCATTCATTAATCAAAAGTAAAGTAACACCTGCTCCTGGAAGAGTTGGAATAGACTTGCAAAACAGCCTTTGTTTTTAACTTGAGAAACGTCAGTCTCTTGACCTCGTTGAGTTAAAGTCAACACATGTCCTGTTCTAAATACATAAATAACTCTAGTGTGTGGTATGAGAGCAATGAAGAAACAGGAGGATGGCATGCGATTTCAGTTCTGTGTGTGATTAGTTAGTAACAACACCTTATTATTACAGTGGGTTTAACCCATATAAAGAATTAGAGGGAACTGGACAGAATATTAGAAACATTGAAGACTGGCTTGTTGTAGATGTTTATGTAAACAGGCCAGTCCTGCTTAATTTGTGTTCTGTAGTATTTCCACTTTAGGCCTCTTTAGCCCTGGGTCCACACATATGATCATGTTACTCATGGGTTTTCACAGATTCCATTTGTATTATTGTAACTAGCTTCAGGGGTAGATGTACTAAAGTGTTGCTCCTGTCACAATAGTCGCAAACCAGTTGCAAACGAGTCAGAAGTCTAGGGTGAGATGTATTAAACAACTGCAATGCTATTAGTGACTTTTTAGGGAAAGGTTTGCGGCAGTTTTGCTTTGAGGTTCAGCCTTAGACGAATATGTATTTATGGGTGTTTCTGCATAAATTCATAAAAAGTGTTGGTGATAGTGCAAATGGTGTCTCTCAAATATTATAATGAGATGTATTAAAGCTGCTGGCAATTGCATGTTTTAAACAGTCGCAATTATTGCTGGCATTTCCCAGTCCGCTTTTTCTTGTGCATTGCCAGTTGTACCCAATGCATTTTTGAGTACCTATTTTTCCCTAAAAGCAGATTGTACTTGCAAGCCTTGAAAACAAATTTCTAAGACATTTCTGGATATCCGAACATGTTGGGAGCAGTAGACCCCTCCAGCCCATTCTGAGCATCTGTATAGGAATAGGAAACAAATCTATTCTATTAATGTGCAAGTGGTTTGTAATTGTGCACTACTCAGCACTACACCCCTGACTTAACGAGAACTGACTGACTACAAAAATGACTAACTACAAAAATGTTATAATCATTTAGTTTCAATTTAAAATAATCTTTTATTCGCATTATTTTTCATAATGTAATGTGTAGCCTACCCAAAACACATTAAGGTTATTTCAGTGCAATGATATATACATTTAAAATATATTGATTTATATAAATGTAAGTATACGATTTTGTTGTATTTTTTTAAACTCGACTTATGTTGCAAACATATCCAGTTTAGCGAGGGGCTACTGTATGATTGTGAAAAGTTTTTTTATAGAAACACATTTTTTTATTTGGGGGTGAAGTTGGGGGCACCACTAAAGAATCTGATGAGATTAAACTGCCTTTCACTATTTATTCGAAAAAATGTCGCACAACACTTGCAATACTAGAGATGCTAAGAGTAACAGGTGCTTCTGCAGCATGTGACTGTAAAAAACTGCAGTGAATTTGTACTAGGGAATTAAGAAGCAGACATGGTGACAGATTACTCCACAAAAATATAAACAGCATGCAAACGTATCACATCAAATCAGTGATATTCTACTGCTGCCCAAAACTCTTTTCGTGATGATTGGATCCTAGAATGGTCAGACAGTCTGACGATGCAGTCTTTCGTCACAGAAAACTTTTGTTAGAGCAGAGACTGGTAGCTGCAGTATTCCTTTACTATAAATCCCACTCTGCTGAGGCAGCGTGGAACTCTCAACCATTTCCTGAAGTATGAACTGATTAAACTGATGACACTTCATACACAGTGAGTGGCCACAGCAACCTTGGCAGTTAGACCAAACTGAAAACCCACCAGCGTTTCATTTTGCCCGGTAGAGTGCTGCTCTTCAACCCTTCCGCTGCTTGTTATTTAAGTTCTCCCACAAACTATGTCCTTTAGGCCCCCATCATACCATATCCCAAGACTTCTCAGACACAATTAGTATTGCCTCACCATTAATGTAGAACCTTTTAACTACTACTTTACCTTCAATTATAGAGATGCTCCTTGATTTAGTGGTCTTGAATTGTATTAGTGCCTATTCGATGTTATTGGTTAATTTGCCCAATAACTGATTAGTGTAGGCTACTGTTGTAGTCATGGTTGTCATGTCATCCATGTATGCTTGAATTAGTGGTAGTCACATTCCAGAAGCCAAGCACTCTCCTCCCACTACCCATTTTGATGCCCTAATAATTACTTCCATTGCCATAGTAAAAGCCACGTGGAGAAATGGTGCATCCCGTCATTATTCCAACTTCTAGGCATTGCCGTGTAGTGCTGAATTCTGAAGTTGAAAAATAAAATTGCAAATCTCCAAAGTAGGCTTTCACTAAATTTGTTACTGTCATCGGTACACTGAAAAAATCAAATATTGCTCAAAGAAGTTCATGTGGCACTGAACCATATGCATTAGCCAAATCCAGGAATGTCACTCTTCTTTTTAGATGATTGAATTTGTTGCCAGATCACACCGATGTGTCCTAAACATCCTGGGAAACCTAGAATGCCCACTTTTGTACTGAAGTGTCAATGAAGCAGTTCTTTAATAGGTAAGTTGATAATCTCTGAGCAATAATGCTGAAGAAAATCTTCCCTTCTACGTTTAATAGGGAAAGAGGGCGAAACTGATTGATGCTTGTAGAATCTTTTTCTTTTGGTCTAAAGACTCCACCTGCTCGGTGCCATGCTCTTGGTACAACCTGTTTTCCCCATGCCACTTTCATCAATTTCCACATGATTTGTAGAACTCCAGATGCACCCTTGTATACTCTGTACAGAACTCCATTAGGCCCTGGTGATGATGAAGCCCTTGCTTTTTTCACAGCTTGATCTACTTCTTTCCACTTAGGTGCACAGTCTTCCATTTGGTATTCTGGTGGATTATTATTATTATTATTATTATTATTATTATTATTATTATTATTATTATTATTATTATTGCTACCCTCTCTACTTTTATGATGAAGTAATGGATTGTTTTATGTCTTGAACTCTTTTCTTCTTGTACTTTTTTTTCTGAAGTAAAATGGAGGACTACAAGCCACACTAACTCTGTCCAGCATTTAACTTTTCCTGTTTTAATAGTCACATCGCTAACAATATTGTGACGAAACATTTAATTGTAAATTCTTATTCTGTTCTGTGCATACGATAAGTCACGGTCATCAGCTTTATCATACTGAAAGCTCTAATTCACAGCCCTGGCAATGGGGGATGTACGTTTCTGACATATTTGTCTCCATTCTGTCCTTTCACCTGCAAAACTGGAAAGATCATTGCTCTTTTAGAAGAATACTTTATCTAAAAAATGCTGTGTACCGTTTACAAAAAACAACACAAATGTAGTGCCTTCTGAACCCATGGTGAAAGATCTCCATCATTCATTTGTGGAACATTTTTTCTTGGCTTTCCTGGGTTACAATCACCTTTCCACCAGTAACCAGACCCCCTTATAGATACAAGTAATTAAAACGGTACAATGGCGGTAGTGAATGGACCATCGGTTACCTTTGATTGCTCTTGCAAGGAACAAATGACACAACAGTCTTTCTATTTAAAAGGGGGAATACAAAATAGTTCCTTTATCATCTCACTGAAAGCAAGAAAGCTCCTATTCCAAACCACCCATTCTAATTAAAAAAGGACACAAACATCAGATGATGTTGCAGTGTATCAAACGCAGCCTTTAAACCATGTGTGTGTGTGTGTGTTGGGGGGGGTGCATGGGCTGTCTTCTTCATAGACTGGCCTTGTTTCCATATTCTTAGCCATCTGTTTGCTCTTTCGTGAAAAGCCTCTTTGGTGGTGGTTTGGCATTGCCTTTGCCTGCCTTTATGCTTGAGGGACATTCAATTCTGTATCAGATACATACTGCTCTGTGACACTTTAAAACAACCGGCCCTTTGTCTCCGTAAAGCCCCCCACCCCCCCAAGCCGCTAGGAACAGTAAACTTAGTTACTGATATCTTGGAGGGCAAGGCTAAGGAGGGGACACGCACAGGAAGAACTAAAAGAACTAACGAAGCACATGGAGATCATAAGATTGTGTTGTTGTCATACTATAATAGGAAGCATTGTGCCACAGGTGTTCCCTGCAAAAGGAATTTCGCTATTTGAAGCAAGGGGAATCAGTGGTTGATTTTGAGTGAATGATTCCTCTGTGATTTTTTCAGTAATTACAAGAAAGAACAAACTGCATCCCATGGTATATGTTATGATGCTCATCATATCTGTAATATACTTTTCATATCACTTTGCTGCTTGGCACATTTCTGGCACTGGGTTTTAAATAGGGATACTATAATATATATATATATATATATATATATATATATATATATATATATATATATATATATATATATATATAATATATACTAACCCACTGACTTTGATAACACACTAAATCTTGACAATATATTTGCATTTCTGGGTTTAGAATAGTAGTTGATGTGTATCTTTGTGCACCATATTGAAATCTGCAGAATGCACACATATTCTGTTTGACAGACTCATAAAAAATATATATATTTAAATCATTTATAGACCTTCCAAAATGAGCAGCAAGGCTGATAGTATGCACAGACAAGAGTTTTATTCCTCTTACAAACAAATTGTGTTCATGTATAAGGTTTGTGTGTAAAAGATTCTTTGCTTAGCAATGGCATAAATATTTACCTCGTAGTTAAATGTCTTTGAAACTCACCAGGTCACGCATTTTGCTGACTATATAGTAACATGAATTCATTACTTGGGGTTAGTTATGCTGTTTTTATACTAAGCATGGTAGATTCCTTGTAGGTATTTGACAAGATTAGAAAGTTTGTTATTGTTCAAAAAGCATTTCCCCAGATTATGCTGTTCCACCGCCCTTTGTGACTACCACAGAGAGCTTGAGTTAACCTACAACAAAATATACTACAGGCTGGCTCGACTGATCATTGCTCCATCACACATAAGTGCTCAGGTCAAGTGTCAGATGGTTTTGAGTTTACATGCTATCCGTTGAGAATTATTTTGGCAAAGTATAGGAGTTGGAACTTCTGCATTCCAACCCTGAAGAATTTAAGGTATGTTCTCCATAGAGGTTGTGGCTCAGAGACACACAGTAGACACATTGGGGTATATGTATAAACATTACAGTCTATACAGGAGGGCTGTTTTAGCCAACATGCTTCTATAGCTCTGATATTCAGAATGCAGAGATCTGGTTTGGGACATCTCATATTTTTTGTTTAACCCTTTTTGTTTTACACTGGTTCGCCACAGCTTTTCAAATAAAGTTTTATTGCTTATTGCTACTTATTGTTCACTTGCTTAGCTCTACATCTTTTAATATGTATCAGTGTTTTAACTATGTGAAACCCTTTGGGGTGATTTATTATGAAAGGCACTGTATGAATAATAAAGATTGATACATTCAATACAGCCAATTATAATGTAATAATCTAGTCCTGGGGCTGGGTTGCACCAACTTGACATATATCTGGCATTGAGCTACTTCAAACTGAGCTTAAGCTAGGTGTAAATTGCATGGTGATTGCACTTCCTGGGCGTAAGACATTTTTTGAGTTTAATCTGAGCTTAAATCTGAGCCTTATGAAGGGTAGGTGGAAAGATTCATAGGCTGATCTCCATGGACACGTTAGTGTGGCGCTACAAATCTCTCCTGTTGGAACACTCTTTACGAAAATGAAAACAATAATGGATATGGCAAGAATTTCCATCTGGGGTTAGTGGCGCAGCTGCGCAGAGTGTCTGAATCACTTAGATGCAATAATGATTGTGAAGAGGACAGCTGCCCAAGCTGGGAAAGGAAGGGTGCTGGCAGATGGGTGTCTTGAAAGAGAAGCACAATATATATATATATATATATATATATATATATATATATATATATATATATATATATATTTTTTGCATTTTTTTTTTTTTGTTGTTGTTGTTGTTGTTGTTGTAGCTGACAGGTTTTCAATCATCTGCACAGAAGCCTCTCATTCCCATGTTATTGCAAAGCAGATTTACCTCGGTGAAATTCCAGACCTGTCAATCACGGTGATTTATTGCAGACCCTGGGCTAAAATACTTTTCTTTCCAATAATGGTCATATTGAAAAATGCTTTTACCAAAATAT